>NW_013952799.1:340477-345102 GCF_001266775.1 Austrofundulus limnaeus
AAACAACAAATGAATCACGAACAGAAGAGTTTGTTCTGTCCATTATCTGATAAAGAGAACTGAGGGGTTCTCTTCCACTGTTGGAATGACCTGTCCTGGCCTAAATAGAGTTCAGTTTGTGACAGAGTTCCTGTCCTCTTGTCAGGCCTGTCCGAGGCAGCAAAACTTGTTTCTTCACTCGAGGTGACCCCTACACTTTTGTTATGTATATTAGAATGAGGCGTCAGTTCTTTGGTAGACTGTAAAAGACCATTAGGGATCTTGATACACACAACAAGAAAGTCTTGGGATGACTGTGGTTGGATTTTTATTATCCAGATCTACTGCAGACCTATTTGAAAGAGGTAGAACCAAATATTTATTTTATCACCATGCTTTTGTCGTTTTATTTATTTATTTATTTATTTTTTTGAGGAGGAGGATGAGTGGGGTAGTGAAAGTCTAATCTGCTCTCATTAGACGGTACAAAACAGCCTTGTTTTGAGTGATTGGGGCTCTTATGTCTGTGTATGGGAGTGTTGTCAAAGTTGAGGGTGGAGGAAGTCCACGATCCATACGAGGCTGAGGTCACAGTGGGCAAAGAGCTGTGTTTTCCATCTCTTCAGAGTACATTTACCTACATCCGTTTCCTGGYGACTTAATCAAATCTAACCTCAATTTGCCTTTTCGCCCCCCAAAGAAACTCTGGTCCAACAAAGTGAGTAAGTACCCTGAGTTCTGGTAGCTCATATTGATTTCTGTCACTTTGTGATGCCATCTGCGTAAATCTAGACATTAATCCAGCTGTATAWATCCGATGTTAACTTGGTGGTTTTAAGATAAAATAATCCTTATTAAGAGAGTGCATTCATYGTGTGTCTATGGTTTCACCAGCAGWCCCTTCTGTAAGAAAACAGTAAGTAAACTAAGATCTACKGAAGTATCTGAAATGCTTTCAGCATGTCTCAGTGAAACAGACAGATGTGTTTCTTTGCTTAAAAATGTTTCTAACATAATAAGACTGATTACTTAATATTGCAATGAACATTACTTTTAARTACTTATCTGTTAAATACTTAACAGTACTTATAAATGCGTTTTTGAAGATCACAGTCAGAAAGTTTCTGCAGTGACAGAAAGAAATTTAAAAGGTTTCTTTCTGAAAATGTTCCTAAACTTTCAGGCAGCTGTGTGTCGTTTTAAATATGAGGGAATTTCTTAATAAACTGACTTGTATTAACGTGACGAGTGATGCTGCTTTTGAAGTTTTCTTTGTGTTGTGGTGTCACTAAACAAGAATTCATCACCAAACGCAGCAAATGGAAAACAGAAAGGGGATTTTTTTAAGGCAAATAAAATTTGTTGACCACATGTTCCTGAATATATGTCGTCTGATCTTCTAGTTTAAAATAATAGGAAAACAGTTAAATTTAAGCATCCGTTTAAAAAGAATAGTAGATTTGTTATTCAGGAATCATTTTTCTGTCATTTTTATTTTTTCCTKTCATTTTTTAGGAGAAAAAACTTGGTTTATTTTCATGTGCAAGCAGTTCTTTAATCAGGATTTACAAAATGACTAACACTCTCCTATTTATCATTTTATCACTCATGCARCCCCAAATTTATTTACTTTAAGTCTTTGTATGACTGTTTACATCATTTTCCTCTGATTCTTTTTGTTTTGATTAAATGAACTCATGGAGATGCTGAGATGGAAAAGTTTTGGTTCTTTCGAACTTTTGACTGCCGTTACTTCTGCATCAAATGTATGTCTGCAGGACAAATCAGTTCTGTCCATGAAATTAACTCAGGACTTGTTGCGATGCAAAAACATGGAGGTTTTTCAGGTTTCCAGATTTCCAGGGAAACTTTGGTTCAAACTTGTTAAAAAAAATCAGTCAATTTATCAGTACATTTTTTAATTTCTGTAAGTGGGATGTTGTCACGTGTTTAGGACACTTTAATTTTTATTTATTTTTCATCTGAGATTTTATTCAAGTTAAAACTCGTAACTAAAATTTTACTCAAGTGTTTATTTAAAAACGACATCATTTATGCATTTGATTAAAAAAATGTAATAATAATAATAAGGTTGTAAATGCTCAGTTAAGTAGTTTCACCTTTGCTCTCTGAGGTGCAGCAGCTTCCCTCGGCCCCTCCACACTTCTCCCTCAGGCTGGACACCTCCCTCTCCAGACTCTCCAGCCGCTCCCGCAGGGCAGCGAAGTCTGCCTCGCAGCCACACGACCCAGACCCCGATCCCGATGGAACCAGTTTGATTCTGTGGGTCAGGACTAGAGGAGAACCAGGATCCAGGTTGATTTCTTTCCCTGTGAAACACATGTAAGCATTTCAAACACCTGATCCGTCCCTGTTCATTAGGATACGATGCGTCTTCGTCAAATCATTAACTATTACCTCCCTGGCTCGCGTTAGGTGAATCTCCCTGAGAGCTGCATCCCTCTGAGATCACCAGCTGCAGCAGCAGAATGAAGAAACCGTTAAACTCTGAGGTTTAGACCTGGACCACACATATTCTAAGGCCACATATTTTACAGCTCACATCACAAAGAACAYGCAAACAAAAACAGTTCAGTTATAACAAGGTTATAATAGTTAAACTTTTTTTTTAAAATCATGATGATGTTCTCCAACCTGATTACGTCAGCCTCGGTTGTTTTAAATTATACTAAAACGCTCTTGTCATAACTCAGGATGTCAGGTTTCCTTGCTGGGTCCTGGAGGAGGTTTCCAGAACTTTTTGATTTAAATGACGACAGCCCATCTGTCCTCTGGATAGAAACTCCGTAGCTTGTCATAGCTTGTTAGCATGTTTCTGCTGGTTTTTTGGAAACATTTGTTTCCAAACTACTGGGTGAGCCTAACAGACCCGCCACCTGAACATTTTCCCTAAAGTGACTGCATCAGTAAACATGAAGTGTACATTCAGAAACAGGTACTGTCAAGAAAATAATTAGCTTTATAAGAAGAAAATGTCTGGTCTGTGGATGTGTTATCAGTCCATTCAGTACATCACCTTAATGGAGTCCTGCTCAGCTTCTTTTGGTCTCCGTTGACCTCCGACCTCTAACTCCGTGGAGGTCGACGAGGTCAGAAGAGCAGGTCCAGTCAGAAGGAAGAGGAGGAGGGAGGAGGTGAGGGGAAGCATAACTGGGATCCGAACTGGAAAGGTCTTTCAAGCTTGTTTTGGGGGATTTTCAGACAATTAAGGAAGACAAAGTTCATCAGTCGCTCAGTGGGACAAAAAATCTTCTTCCAGCTGCTGTCGCTTTGTTTCACTCAGACTCCACGTAGGTCATAATGTTCTCCCTCTTTCCATTTGGTTCTCCAGGGATTTTTTTCCCCCCGCCTGGATGAGACACAGAGTCACTCATTAAAGCTCACCTTACGTTTCAAGTTAGCTCAGCAGACTCCAATTTGGACACAATTAGCACAAATGGGAACCATTAGCTGTTTATGGGCATGTCAGTGTAGCATGGCAGCCAATAAATCCCATGGAAAAAGTAAGCCGGTTCTGAAAGAATAGCCTGTTATGCTGCGCCTGGATGGAGCAGACTAATCGCTGGCATACTAAATACTTCTACTACTCAGCTGTCAGTTATTTTGGGTGATTCAGACCACTTTATTTTAAGTATTTTATGACAGTTTGTGATTTAAAGTTTCCTTTTTCATAAAAAAGAGGCAAATCTAAAGTTGATTTGCTGCATCTACATAAAACTGTGTACTGTAGTCCTCATAAACCTCACATTCTCCAGTTTCAAATAGAAAACTCTTCCTGCAAAACATCCAGTTACTTTATTTCCCAGCTCTTAGGTTTTTGTAATCAATTTAATTCATCTCTAATCTGTTTTGTGAAATGCATTGTATTGGTATAGTGTCCTATGGGTCTTCAACAAACATTTGATGGGAAGTTCGGCTCTTTTCTTGTGGATCGGCTCCCAAAGTAGAGCTGTCTCTTTCTGCTCCCAAACGTCTCTTAACTTGTAAAAGATTATAGCCCTTATGTTTTATCCTAATTTGGCCAAAAACAAATAATTTGTGTTGATAAATCAGGAGAAGTCTTATAATTGTGTGAATATGTTCTGTTACAAAAGCAGGTTTTCTTACTTTTTAAAGTAATATTTTAATCAAAACATTAATTTTCTGAACAGAACAAATATCCTGGGCCACTGAGGAGATGGACAGTTGCTCCACCTGATTGCCACGTCCGTCCCCCTCTCTGTCTTCATATAATACTACGACCTTATATCAGGGGGGCAATTATGGTTCTTCAAGGACCGCTGTCCTGCATGTTTTACTTGTTTCTGCAGAAGCCGATTAATCACCCATTCATTCAAATTCAAATCATTCAATCATTCAAATATGTGGAGCAGAGAAACGATGGCTCTTGAGGACGAATTTTGTCCACCAAAGGAAGAAAATAATAATTTGAGGATCCAGCTCTGACTTGACGGAAGTCGGCTCTTCTTATTCCCTAAGAGCCGATGCTTTTGTGCATGAAAGTGTTTGTATTCAAAGCTGAACCCTGTGGGGTGCCGTTTGTAAAGTTACACAGTCAAAAATTAACACCAATATTTTGGTTTTATTTATCCTTTTATAAGAAAAAAAGAACAGATTTATTTTTC
>NW_013952799.1:346082-350792 GCF_001266775.1 Austrofundulus limnaeus
TGAAACATTTTCAAGAAATAGTCGTCTACTTAAGATAGATTAGATGGGAGCGACGTTACGTGGCATACAGTACATGAGAACGTTTTCATCTTTAAAAGCTGTAAAGTGCATTTTTATTAAGCTTTATTTGTCATTTCGACAAAAAATGACTTAAAACCAATTTCATGTTTCTGGATTTAAGCATTCAAAAATAAAAATGCATAAAAAAAACACTTTAGTCTGGAGAAGATGACCTTTGAGATAAACAGTAGCCGATCACAATCTGAGGCAGACCTGTAATGATTTGACAGCCTGAGTTCCTCCTGTGAGTTTTACAACCTGTTCAAAGCAGCAGCAGCAGGTCTGAACGAAGGAAGCAGCTGCCGAGGGTTCACAAGAAGAGTGACGTGATCCTCCCTGCTGGTGGAGCAATAAAACCCATTAAAGAAAACATATTCACTATTATCTCACACAACAAGAAATGTTTTTATTGTTCTAAGAATATATTAAACGAAGGAGGTGAATGGGATTTTCAATMATTAAGACTACGATTGACTTTTCCTTCCTGTCTTTTTACAACTGCAAGGTTTTACAATATATCCAGCGTTCTACGTCTTTTTCATGTTTTACGTAAAGACTCTGTCCAGTCTTTAGGCTCTGATGGTTTCAGCAGGTTATCCAACTCAGGCTTCGATTTATTGAGGGCCGAAGTGTCCACAAAACAGTTCCTGCTCCATTACAACACTAACTYGTTACAGCAGAACATAAATTAGGATTTTCAGCTGTCAAATGTGTGAGTTTGTGCCTGCCACCTTGTTAAATGTCTGTTTTTGGCATTTTCTGTAGCTGCAGTCGCACTTCTGCCTCAAAGCTGGAAGTCCTGAGAGTAGCTTTATTTTACAGCTCATTTAAACTTAAATAACCTTTGTGGAGCCTCCCAGCTAGCAGACTAGTATGAATTTTGATTTTTTTAAAAGTAGATCGGTTTTTTACAGTATAGTTTCTATTTTTTCTCAAATTCCTCACTGATCCTTCTGATGCTTTTTGATGAAATTGAAAATAAGAGGAAATTTTGAGTTCAAACTTTAACCAAATCACATTAAAAATCAATTAGATGTCCTTATTTAACTGAGAATCCACCTCAAATCTTTCAAACTAACAAAAGCTATCCTGGTTCAGACAATGGTTTAAATGTTGAACGTTAAATCTGATTGTCCTGATGCATCTCAGTAATCCAGGTAAAAAAAAAATCAAAAAGAAAAAAATTGTATAGGTCTTCTGGACGGGTTCTTCTCTAATGAAACGTTTCGTCTCTCCTCCAAGAGACTTCTTCAGTCTGAGAGTTTCAGGCAAAATTCAGGCTTTTAAGCCCTGCCTCCATGTGACTGATACTCACATCACATGGCTATCGTTGACACCTATTAACACTTATTGTTAACAAGGGGTTGAGTGATACTGGCAATAGCCGCTCTGTAGGAGGGGGACAACTGAAAACAGAGGCCTCCACCTCTGTTTAATGATGGACGGTCTTTCTTCACAAAAATGGCTTCTTTTACTCCTCTCTCAAACCAACGTTCCTCTCTATCAAGAATGAGAACATCCTCATCTCTGAAAGAGTGACCGCTGGCCTGTAAATGAGTGAAAACTGCAGAGTTCTGGCCATTAGATGTAGCTCGTCTGTGTTGGGACATTCTTTTGAACAGTGGCTGCTTTGTTTCCCCGATGTATAACTGGTCGCAGTCCTCCTGGCACTTAACAGCATATACAACATTGCTCTGTTTGTGCCGGGGCACCGGATCTTTGGGGTGAACCAGCCTTTGCCGTAATGTGTTTTGGGGTTTGAAAGCCACTGGGACGTCATGTTTAGAAAATAAACGTCTCAGTTTCTCCGAAACACCCGCAACATACGGAATAACCACTGGTTTGGGTCTGGGTTTGGGGTCTTCATTTTCACCTGAAGGTTGCATGGARTCCTGTCTGTGTTTCCTGTCTGCTTTCAAGAAAGCCCAGTCAGGATAACCACACTGCTCCAGGGCCTGTCGTGTGTGTGATTTCTCTTTCTCCCTGGCTCCTGGGTTTGTAGGGACACTGTCTGCTCTGTGGTACAGAGTCCTGATCACTCCTAACTTGTGTTCCAGTGGGTGATGGGAGTCAAAACGCAAATAATGGTCTGTGTGGGTGGGCTTACGATATACGCCAGTTTCCAACCACACACACCAGTTTTCAACGATAGCCATGTGATGTGAGTATCAGTCACATGGAGGCAGGGCTTAAAAGCCTGAATTTTGCCTGAAACTCTCAGACTGAAGAAGTCTCTTGGAGGAGAGACGAAACGTTTCATTAGAGAAGAACCCATCCAGAAGACCTATACWATTTTTTTCTTTTTGATTAAATCTGAATCTTGTTCAGTTCACCTGGTCACTTATTTTTTAGTTTTTAAATGTATCAGATTACGTTGAACCCTCTCAGTTTCGAACATTAATTTGATTTGTCCAGGAACAGATTGCTCAGCATCTGCTGCTGATCTACATCAATCTGAAGTTTGACCAGTAAGAGAAACTGCAGCGACAATTAGCCAGTAAATCCCTGAGACTGACAGCTGTTCCAGCTGTTGTCTGGCTGAACAGCAGCAGGACGACGCAAACGTCCAGAAACTGCGTTAAAACTCCTCAAACTTTCTGCGTCTTGATTTTCTCTTTCTTCAGCTGGAAGTTGTTTTTTTTACTCCGGTTCACTCAGCTGTCAGCAGCCAWAATAAACTTTCCTCTGACCGCTTCCTTAAGCACAAACTGGACTTAATGATTAGATTGAAAAAAGGCATCCCTACAGCAGGTGGGTCTGGTAATCATTTAGCATTTTTATATTGAAGTGAATAATTAATTTGCTCATGTAGTCATGCTATCTTGCAAAAAGTCCAAGGAAGTTCAACAGAAAAAAAAACATGAAAAAGTAATGAACCATTTGTGAAATAAGGTGGACACAGGTGAGCTGATGGTGAAATCAGAACATGGACATCTAATGACTCCGCTGAACATTAAACCCTAACCAGAGTAATAAACAAGACAAAACATAAAATGATAAAAGTCACAAAACATGACAACAACTCAGACGAGGATCCAGTTCTGCACAAACAAACCCAGCYGAGGTAAAACATGGCGGTTCAGTCTGCGGGGCCGTGCAAACGAGCCGWCGTTTTTCTGAGCTTTTGACAAGCAGCTGCTGTGAAATCATCACAGCCCAACAGGAAATAAACACCTCCACAGATCAGCTTATAAACACYGCTTATCATCACAAATAAATCATAAACCTTTAGTCTTAGTTCTGTTTTTCATCTCATGTTTTACATGGATCAACATTTAAATTACTTCTCCTCCATCTGTAATGTGTTTTATTAAACTCTGTTATTAGAAACTTTAAGGTCCTGAAGTGAAACATAAAAAAAAAATTATTTAACATGAATTTTTATATTTAATTTAATTACACATATTTATCACTTCTGCAGTAATCTGCTTTAATTAATAACAACATACAAATTCATTTTAGTAATTTCTGCAAATAATATTGCAAGATAGTTTTTTTAAAGTTACTTATTTGCATTAAAACCTTTATTTAAAATATGTATTGATTAGGCAATATGTTTCTTTTTTGGGGGGGTAATCTCAATAATCTGACTGATAAATTGCTCTCACTTGGCTGAGGAAGTGTTTATTAATTTGCTCATTTAAGTAAACAAATTATGCCATTTCTAATAAATTAATAATAAGTAAATTGTTGTTTTTTGTGGAATGAACTAACAAACACGTGATAAATAAAGCAGAATGATATACATATGTAACTTTGTGTGGCCCATGCTATCAGTGAAATAATCTTAGTAATATTAAGATTATTATAATCTTAGTAATATTAAGATTATTTCAGGAAAATTTATAAATAAATTGTAAAAAAGCCAGTCAGGACCTATGTTTTAATCGCAGAAAGGTAAGAAATGATCTTACCTGTTGAGAGAAGTAAGGTGCAGAAATGTTGCTGTCCAGTTCTGTGAAGCTCTGACTGACCGACCGGCAGCAGCAGGATGAAGAGGAGGAGGAGGAGGGCGATGGACAGAAAGAAAAAAGGGATGAAATCAAAGRACAGAAAGAGAAAGAGAAGAAGAARAAAAAACAGGAGGAGGAAAGAAGGAGAGCACTTGGATTTTCTCATCCTTGAAGAATTCATCCTCCCCTTCTCTCCTCCTCGTTCCTTTCTGATGTCATTCCTCTCAGGTCCCTGCTGGGCGGCAGATCTGCGATGGAAAACATCTGACTTTTTTTTTTTCACTGGTTTTTGATGGAATGCAGGGGTCTGGACATTCTGAAGGGGGTCTCTGTCCTCGGGCACTGCGGGGGTCATTGGAGATACAAACAGTGGTCTCTGCTGATTTTGGTGATGCTTCTCACAGGATCAACTCCAGGATCTGACATCACTAACAGACACTTGGCTGCTTTCACTGCTGTTTAGATCAGAGACGATGTTAACCAAAACAAGACGTGATGCAGCAACACTTTTATTTATTTGTTTTATTATAACTTAGAATTTGAACAACCCAGGTGAAAGAWTATTATACTAAGTATATTAAATCTAAGTATACTTTAGTAAACTTGAAGCCGCACTAATCATCAGTGCTATTTTGGAAACCATCCATCCATCCATCCATCCATCCATCCATCCATCCATCCATCCATCCATCCATCC
>NW_013952799.1:351964-354038 GCF_001266775.1 Austrofundulus limnaeus
AAACCACACTGCTCTTCCTGAATCCGAGGTTCGACTATCCGACGGACCCTCCTCCGACGGACCCTTTAAATGTATAGACAAAGATATACACTTTAAGTGTACTAAGTATATTTTAAGTTGTTCCATTTTATTATTTAAAAGTATACCTAATACACTTAAAATTGTGCTTTTGTACAACTTAAATACAACTAAAGTATATTTAGTTTTAAGTTAGTTGTTCCAAAATAGCACTGATGATTAGTGCGGCTTCAAGTATACTTAGATTTAGTAAACTTATTATAATATTTTTTCACCAGGGAAGGTTTACTGAAAGAACTAAATTTGGACATGTTATATAGTCAAAATTTTAGTTTTTTTTAATCATAAAAATCTTTCAATTAATCTGTAAATTTAAGATAGAAGCTCGTTCAATTCTAAAATGCTAAATAGAATAACAAAAAAACACCAAATATTTATTTCCTCTGAAGCATCTTCATGGTAAATACACAAAATATCAAGTTTTCTCTCATTTCACCTGTGAGAAGCAGCCCTGCAGCCTATGGTTTGTTTTAAATTTGACACATTTTTATCACTTTAAAATCTTTGCGTTATTACAGAATGAAAARAATCCCATTTACTTTAATCCTATCAAAGAGGTTGGGAGGTTATTGTTGAAACATCCTTACATGGATGCAGAAAACCTCAGTGCTGACAATCAGCAGGTCATTGCTGCAGACAGTGCATTTATCGTCCCTGCAGGTGGGAATTCACTTGTTCCGCTCAAGGACCGATCTTCTGACCTCAAACCTTTAACTCTGGACCTTTCAGTGTGCCCTCAGGCCTCCTGTTAGTGGTGTTTGTGGTCTCTCTGGGAGCTCAGAACTGTCCAGAAACCAAGAACACACGAGCGACGAAGCCAAGGCTAATTGTAGCACGTGTTGTGGTCCGAGCCAAGCTGAGTCGGTGCATCAGACAGTCAGAAAATAAYGAGCGTTTGGATCGTGTAAAGCTGCGAAACGCTGAGTGAAGCCGACACGTTTATCTTGATTGTTTTTGTCAGTGATTGTGACGGACTGAGTGTGTGAAAAAGATTAGTTTGAGGTTATTTGTTGATTTTTCCACCTTTGTTTAACCTTTAAATGTGAAGTGTCAGAACTCATTTCCAGAAAAAGTTTGGAATATTGTTTTTATATGACTCTCCGTATGATAAACCACCTCAGAAAACTTGATGAGTTTGAGTCTTTGTGTTAAATTATCAACAATCACTGGTAAAACTGCTATTCTTCATTTTTTGTTTCAATCAGCAGCTCTGTTTTTTTTTAAAAATCTTTCAAACTTTTTCTCAGGATGACGGCTGACAGCGTATTGTGCTTAAAAGCATGAGGAAAGTGGATAAAAGAAGCAGTGCAGGCTTGAAAATTTTCATTGCTGAAGATTTAAGTTGACATTTAAGAATATGGTTACGATTTCAGTTTGCGAACCATGCATGCATGCAATTTAATAAATGTTTCAAAAAGAATGCATTCAAAATTCGAGCGCACAATCGTGACAAAACACAGAGTTTTTCTGCAGCTGCTCCAGATGTTTTGTAACGACCAACTCAGCTCCACTTTATTGCAAACAAAGCAGGTGAGCTCTTGGAAAATAAAAAAGGAAAAATAATCAAAGTAAAGAAGAAATGTGAGGAATGTCACAGGGATATTTGTCATTTACGAGACAAATTGTTAAATAATGAGGAAAGCAGAAGGGCAGGTCATTAGGGTGGGAAAAAAACTGTAAGAAACAAATGGTTCAAATGAAAGAGGAGGAAATTTAATCTTTAGAATCTGTTCCAATAAACCTGAGTTTGATCTGTGATGCAGCATAGAAACTTGAAGCGGTCGCAGTGGTTTTAACCCATGAGGTTTATGTGAAACTGGCTTCCTGAGACTGGTGGGTTTCACAWCAGCTTCCTCACGCTGCGGCGCTCCGTGCCTCGCCTCATCTCTGTGGGGTGCCGATAGTAAAATTACCACCAATATTTTTGTTTTGTTTATCCTTTTATAAGGAAAAATGAAGAGATTTATTTTTCAAAGTCAGTTTTTCACCATATGAT
>NW_013952799.1:355073-356254 GCF_001266775.1 Austrofundulus limnaeus
ACATTTATAAATGTATGAATCATACCGTGAAAAACTGACCTTGAAAAACAAATCTGTTCTTTTTTTCTTTATAAAAGGTTAAATAAAACCAAAATATTGGTGTTAATTTTTGACTGTAACTTTACAAACAGCACCCCGTACCTCTCAGCCGCAGCACCACATCTGAGCAGCAGACGGGACTTTCAGTCTGACAACACAGCTTCCTGTGAACGTGTGGGAAAGAAAGTGAAGATCAAAAATGTTGCAGAGGCTTGTTGTGTCTCTGCAAAGARCAAAGCTTTAAAATGTCTGCAGCCAAACTAAACTCAATATGTTTTGTAGAAGATTTAAAGCAGGCTTGTTCTGAATGCTGTGTGCTTTTGAAGTAAAGTTACTCTGTGATTCTCCTCTTTGCAGCTGTAGTGAAACAACTTCAGGCTAATAGTCTAATGATGAGGGGATCAGTCTCCGCTCCAAAGTGACTTCAGCATTACATCATTATGGATCAGATTTTCACTGCGTGTACAACAGACCAGGCAGGACCCGTCTGCCTGTCGGCCCCTCCTCAGCTTCATGTAGTCAAAACCAGTGCCCCAAAACACACAATAATTCATCTGCTGCACCAGCCAGGTCTCTCTCTTAATGAAGGTTTCATTAATGCTGCAAACAGAGATGTTGACATATCGTCAGCAGCTGTGGCCATTTTTTCCCCCCTCAAACCTCTGTGACTTTGAGTGTTTCATTATTTCTATGAATTTCAACAAACCATGCTAAGTAAGCTGCAGATTAGTGCTGCGAGTCAGACACACTTAGGCTCAAATTCAGTCTTCCAAGTTGTTTTTAGTGACTATAAATAAATAGTTAAACTTAAATGAAGAATATTATTTTATTACGATCTGAAAAGTCGAAACAAAGGTTAGCAAATTGTGTCGAGTCTTCATAACTTATCACATTTTGCACGCAGTCATTAGGAGSTTTGTTTATAAAACAAATGTTCAAATGTTTTTCTTTTTAAATAGTTTTTATTTCCTGGCTTTAAGTTCATTTGATGTTGCAGTTTGGTGACATTGTTTCATAACTATGAGCTTCTTTTACACTGGATTTTAAAACGTTTTTATTTTTTTATTAGGCTGCAAGATGCTTCCTAAAACAGAATGTGGATCTTTTCTTTAAATCGTATGGAAATACAGCGGGTAAAATAA
>NW_013952799.1:358990-362214 GCF_001266775.1 Austrofundulus limnaeus
ATCAAAAAGACTTTTTGGCTGATATAAGATTTTAAAACTTGGTTAGGTGGATATTTTTTGCAGTGTAAGAGTACAGAGCAAACTTTCACAAAAAGGAAATAATCTCACCATAATTTAAAACATATGAACCTGCACAAACATTATTGTTCATATTTGATTGTTGTGGCTGAATGTGTTTGTTTTAAATTTTATTCATTTGAAACGTTCTCTAATTATCAGAACTTCTGGATCAGGATCAGACCAAGTAAAGTAAAATAATCAAATTATTAAAAATATAAATGTTAAATGTCTAAATTCAGAAATGCAGAGTTTCCGTTTGGTCTGGGTTCACTTTGCTGTCAGAAAGCCTTCGTCTTGAAGAAAAATAGAGTTAAAATAAAACGATTAACGCCCAGCTTCTCTCCTTGTCTGCAGCGAAGGAAACTGTTCCTCACATCGTAACGGGCCGCTGTCATCCAACCAGAAAACCTCCKTTTGGCACCCAGAGGGAAAAGTCCCGTGTCACTTTTATGGGACACGCACCTTTAATTTCACTCCAAAAATAAACAACGCACACGTGTTCAAAGCGGGGTTTCGCACACGTCTCACACACTGAAGTTAGGCAGAAGACCTGGAGGCTCAAAGGGTTTTTCTCCTAAAATGATCATCGTTGCGTAAACCGTTCCAGTCAGGGGCTCTGAACTGAGCAGACTCTGCAGGAACCAGTTTAGACTAAACTCTGTAAAACTAGTGATGCTGAGTGATGAATGTTTGGTACCTTTTTTTATTTGTGTTTTTGTAAATCCTTGTTTTTCAGTCTTTGTTGCAATGATTTCAGTTCTTGTTTTTCTGCCACTGTTTCTGTTACCTGTTCTTGTAGCATACAGAGCTAAAATCAGCTAAATAGCTAAAATTATAAATGCTAAAAGGAGGAAAATATGGGGATAAAATCTGGGGAATTCTTTTATTCTGATTCACCATGTCCCACTAAGCAACATTTTACCTCCAAGATGGATTTTATTGAATATTACAGAACAAACAGGCCCCTTTTCRTGCATTTTAACTGTGAAACTTTACAGTGTTTCATATAACGGTCAGATGAAGTCGTACGTCACAGCACTGTCAGTCAGGCCAAATTAAATTTACTATAAAGGGTGAAAATTTAGTGGCTTTTTGGGGGGTGTTTGTGTGAAAAAAATCCCATCTCTTGTTTATTATCAGGAGGAAACAGAGGAACCCAAGCGTTGCATGTCACAGCACATAAACACAGCAGAAGCACACAMTCTGCAGCGCATGACTTCAACACAAGCAAACATACGTCGGGTAAAACATGTGCCGGTTTGATCGCAGACCGTTTCCTCTGACTCACAGTTTCCAGTCAAACATAAGAAGTGAACTCTGCATGTCAACATGAGGGATTCTCCTCACCTTAAATCCGAAGAAAACACTTACAGATGGAGACACCAGGATTGTAACCAGTCAGCTTCATRCACACAGGCAGATGTGAAGTTCTTTTCTGTTTTTTTTATTTTTGTGCACCTTTATTTTGGACTTGCACCTTAAAACTCTGSTTTGTCCATCTCACAGGCAGCCTGGAAGAACATCAAGAAACGACACGACGATCACCCCTCTGAGAGAGACGCAGGCAAAAAAAATAGTGATGCTTGGGTTTTCTGCCCACTATCTCCTCCAAATCAACAGCTTCTTTCTCTCTTTTTTTTTCCTTCTCCGCCATCATTCCTTCAACATCTGGGCCTTTAACTGCTTGTCTCGTAAAAGACTGACTGGGTCAGGCAAAGGTGGGAAACASGACCCCGAGAGAAGCAAAAAGAGAAAGTAAATTCTTCAAGAATAAAAGTCTGAGTCATTCATGCATTAGTGGATTTTGATGTAGGATGAATTCAGTTTATATGCCACCRTAAGCTACAGGATTATTCTTTTATGATTGAAAACAACATCAGGGGATCCAGCATGTCTGGCTTTTTGGGAAATATTTCATTTGCTTTGGTAAAGGTCAACAGTTTCTCAGCAGAACGACGTTCAGCTGTGGATCTGGATGGGCTTCAGCGACGGTGGGAGCGGCCTTTGTTTTGGCTCGTTAAGAATCTCAGTGGGCCGATTCATGCAGTAGATGCTTCTGAAATAACTCGGGTGTCACAGAAACACGGTCTGTTGTCAGCGGAGAGCGGCGTCGTGTCAAGATTAACCCCCCTGTTGAGACCGCAGCCAAGACAAAACACAATACTGAAGAGAGTGGACCGGCTCTGGAAACAAATAACAGAAAATATGAACATGGTTACAGAACTGGATACCTCACAGCTTAAACAACCTCTGCACACAGGAACAGCACCGATGCACCAGAACTCAGAAAAAAAATCTGAAGCYCCTACGTTGAAWAGTTTTTGAGTCATGAGTATTTTTGTATGTCCAGACCAGTAAGGGCCATTCATAGGGGAGCCAAGTATTTGATCAACATCCTTGCACACAAATCCCTGGTTTTGGTAAGGTGCATATATTTAACCAGTCACATTGTAAATTTAAAAAAAGCTTGCCCAGTAAATTCTCATTATCATTTTTACAGTACATTGATAAAATACTCTCAAACACAGCATGGGAGAGAATCCAGCCATCATTCGTGAGTTGAAAGACTTTTTTTTCTGCAGGATTGTTCAAACTTTAAGTAAAGAAAAAGACTTCTGTCAGTTTGATTCATGCAGGACTTTTCTATTGGTTTCATCAGCACCTCTAGTGTTTGGAAATGGAACTGCACCCGGCATCATCACTCTTGGGCAAAGGACAGATGAGTGGCAGGACAGGGTCACTTCACGGGGCCAATCAGGGGCCAATCCCCCTGTGGTCCCCGCCCCTAGAAACGTCCCTGGTCCAGACACCCTCTTTTCAGATGGAGCCCCCTCTTCAAATATGGGGTCTATTGTAAAACTTTTGGCTGGCTCAGTGTATGTTGGACCAAAATTTTTTTAAATTAAATTAAATTAAGTACTAAAACGATATGACCCCAGCTTCACATACGGGGGTCATAATAACTACCTGACAGCAGAGAAAACTTTCATGTGGATGTACAGCTTGAGTATTTTTGGTGTGTCCTGTGTGTAGAAGCACCTCTTAAAAAACCTGGATCATTGGACCTCATGCAAGAACCGATGGTACGCACAGATTTGTTCTTAAGTTGTGCGTACGAGTGATTTAGGAGAATTTGTGGCATTCACCAATGTTTTCGTATTCTA
>NW_013952799.1:363123-364683 GCF_001266775.1 Austrofundulus limnaeus
TCCTGAAGATAGAAGTGTTTGTTGAATCTGACGTGACATGTTCGTACGAACCCTTTGTACGAACAAAAGTAAGAGAAATTTAGGAAAAGAATACGAACATGTTTTTGCATGAGGCCCAATGTTTGTGTTGAAACTGAGAATAACGTTTAAGTGGGACAAGAAGGACCCAGTATGGGATAAATCTTGTGCCAGCAGGAACTGAATTAGAATTTMTGAATTTGAAATTGAATGCGTTGGTTTGAAAATGAATTTTACTAAATTGAAACTGAATTTAATGATTTGAAACTGAATTCAATTTCAAATTCAAAAATTCTAATTCAGTTCCTGCCGGCACAAGATTTATCCCATAACCCAGGTTCTGATCTTTTCTCCTGACTCCTGTTTCTTCTCACAGTCACAAAACATGATTTCACCTTCAGCACAGTGTGTGTGTATGTGTGTGTGTGTGTGTGTGTAGTTTATGTCTCTGGATTGCCCCCGTGATGCACTAGTGATCTGTCTCGGGTGCACCCCGCCCTTTAATCAAGCACAGCTGGAACTGGCTCGTTCGGCCTCGCAGCACCTGATTTATTCAAACTTGACAAAACGCTGCAGTGATTTTAACAAACTTGTGGTTGTTTTTAGAGGTTGTCACGGTTTAAAAGACTTATTCTCATTTTTTTTTTTATTTAAGTATTTGTTGCAGTCACTGTGTGAGGGGTGGGGCATACCCTGGACTAGTTGGGATTTGATCCAGCAGCTTTGTTGCTGCGAGGCAACAGCTCTATCAACTGAGCCACGTGTCACCATGCTACAGATCCAAACTGGAAAATATTTAAAAAAAAACTCAAAACTTTGACGTTCAGTCTGATGTTTGTATGTCCCACTTTTATTGCCACAGAAAAGTTTTTTTGGCTGATTTGAAACTCGGTGGTGAAATCGCACTTCTGTCTTTCAGTGAAGAAAGATGGATGAACTGATGTTCCCCTTCTTTTGAACTGATCCGGTTTCCTCCAAGCGGCTACAGCTTCACTCACTTCCTCCTCGGAGATCTTCCGTTTATGGTTTCACCCAGAAACCAAAGCCCTTCTCACCAACAATAACAGCCCTGCCACTTTCACTTAACTCTGACGTCTCCAGCTATGCTAATGATGCTTTTAGAAATGGTCTGCTGAAATCTGGATGTGCTGCCACGATGAACGACGACTGCAGGTTGACGAATCCATCAAATCCAGCTGGGAAAGTCTCATCAGAATGATGCATCACTGGAAAGACAAAACCTACTTACTAAAGAACTAAACACCTAAGAATGATCCAATATAAGAGTGGATACAGCGGGTAAAATAAGTATTGAACACGTCACCATTTTTCTCAGTAAATATATTACTAGAGGTGCTAATGACATGAAATTTTCACCAGATGTTGGTAACAACCCAAGTGATCCATACATACAAAGAAATCAAACCATAATAGAAGTGGCGGCTGGTGGATTTTTTTCCAGGTGGGTCTACAACTCCAAAATAAACATATCTCAAAAAGCAATCACACATGTACACTAAGTTGTTTCACATCAGTGTAGGC
>NW_013952799.1:365611-368844 GCF_001266775.1 Austrofundulus limnaeus
GCCTACACTGATGTGAAACAACTTAGTGTACATGTGTGATTGCTTTTTGAGATATGTTTATTTTGGAGTTGTAGACCCACCTGGAAAAAAATCCACCAGCCGCCACTTCTATTATGGTTTGATTTCTTTGTATGTATGGATCACTTGGGTTGTTACCAACATCTGGTGAAAATTTCATGTCATTAGCACCTCTAGTAATATATTTACTGAGAAAAATGGTGACGTGTTCAATACTTATTTTACCTGCTGTGTGTTTTGTTGTGGATTTGGAGTCTGTAGGAGGCAGAAATGTTGAATTTATCCTCTTCTGGTGCTGTAAAGATATCTTTATGTTCTGTTTGGGTCAGATTTTTCAGCCCGTTCAGTTTTTTTCTATATTCTATGATGTTTTTTAAGCTATTACAAATAATCTACAATTTCCTTATCTTAATTCTCTTCTCTTTCTGGGTCAAATGGTCAGATGGATGGTTTAGTTATTAACGCATTTTAATTTAATTGTAAATKAAACGTTTCTGCAAGCGAGAAAGCACAAGCTCCTCTCTCAAACTGGAGTGGACCGATCTGGAAGCCGGAGGGGGGCGGAGCTTGAAACATCTTACAGACACACAGCAGAAAAGTGGTGAAAAAAGGGGGGCTGGTAAATTTAAACATCAAATTTAAAACATTAAAGTTAAACATCAATTTTTACAGAACAAACTAAGTCCATCATGCTTCTTATAAGTTTTCTCATCAGCAATAACTTCATGTTTTTTGACGTGTAGTAAAAAGAACCAAGAAACTTTTCACATCAAACTGAAATGAAGCGTAAGATAGTTTTTTTGTGTAACTTTTTTTTACATAACAGTTATGTTTTCCAAGCAGGCTGATTTTTATACATATATAAAATACCAAAAAACAAAATCAAACACAAGTTAAAGCTGTAGTACTTATTGGACGGCTCCAGTCGTTCCGTCATCTGAGCTTGTTAAAAACAAGAACGGTGCTTCTGTTTGCTCGAGCCGCTCCGGATCAGCGGCTTCTGCAGCCACATCTGTAACGTGAGTTTATTTTATCACCCGGAGATCTGGTAACCAGAGATTTCAAGAGACTTTCTCTTGGAGAGACACGAGAACCGATGTCACGCAGCTTTGAAAGCATTTGTCTCGTTTTAACTGCCACCGTCGTCACCGCCGCCGCTGGAGACTGACTCAGATCTTCTGTGTGATATTGTTCTCATATCAGCAGGAAATCTCTCTTTTTATTTCCCCCATTTGGAGCTCAAACGCAGAGGAGCCAAAGCTATAAAATCAAAGGCTGAATTTTGCAGATGATTTATATAAACATGTGCTCCTGATCCACTCTGATAAATCTAAGTCCTCATTTCCAGTCTGCTTAAATAGATGTTGAAATCCAGTTAAATTCTGATGTTTCCTCCTGATTTTACAGTTTAAACTCGACTGAGCTGCTCTGATCAATCAGGAAAGTCATTTTTTATGAACTCATCCAGAATTACAAAAATAAAAAAACGACATATCGATGACCCTCCTCATCAGAATCATGTTTGTTCCGTAAGGAGGGGTCTCCGCTCTCATCTGTAAATCAAACTCAGGCAGACGTTTGTGACTTCATGCCGAACTGCATGTTTGCCTTTTTTGGATTTCCTGTTTTGTGTTGTGGAGGATCTGCTCCGCAGACCTGAAGCTGAGAAAACAACTCCCCCAGGTGCTTAAAATCTGCTGACTGAGCTGTTTTCTGGCTCTGCGTTGCGTCTGCAGATTTACGATGTGATACATTCTTTAGATTCATCCAGGATCAGCGATGATGTGATCAGAAACCCTGTCTCCAGCACATCCRGGAGTATTTCAGCACGGAACAGTCAAACCGAACCCGTGTTAGAAAAGCGCAGCATCGGGGGGGCTACGTAGGGGCGTGACGACTATAGAAAGAGAAAGCTTAACGTGTATGGAAGGCCAACAYGTCATCAACACATTGTTTGTGCGTTGTTAACGTGCTCTTTACGTGTTAACACRTRTTCAACACGTAAACAACGCGTGAAAAAATCGACACGTTAACGATGCGCTAACGTGTTGAATACATGTTAGAAGTCAYGTGATTATGAACAGAACGGCCTTCCATAAACGTGTGGCTGTGTCGCGTTAATGCATATCTGACGTCCAGCTGCGTGGATCTGAACATCTGGCTGCAGAGGTTTGTTTAGGAGACTGCATCACAAAGACCCCCGAAGACCCCCCATGCTCACAGCTGACTAATGGCTGCCAGGTGAAACGTGAGCCCTGTTGTTGTCCTTTAAACAGAGCAGGGCTGCCATCTTCACCCGGCTGTTTTCACCTGAGAGGACAGTTTGTAAGTAAATAAAACAGGATCAATGTGATTCAGGAGAGAAACACTCAACTCTGGCACGAAAGGAGGCGAAGGATTTTATTTTTAAGAACATGAAAATTAATCCGACTTTACTTCGTCATTTAAAGCTGACAAAAATGTCACTTTTATTCCTCCCTTTGTCTCTAATAAACCCAACATCCCCCTGCAGCCAAAGAAAACGACCATAGATCATCTCATAAAGCGACAGACTGACACCTGCCTGCTGACCGGAGACCAGGACTTTCCAGACGTTAATGAAACTTAACAGTTGTTTCTTTCTGCCAGAGTTAGATTTCATGTTTGCATAAAAATGAGAGGCTTTTTTTTATATTGATCCAAGTTGTGAAGTGAAGTGAACTCTAGCAGTAAAACTGAGGGCTCCCTAATGACAAACATAACCCTGATGTAATAACAGATGCAATATTTGTCCTGGTCTTTGAATATTAAGTAAAACTGGATTTTAGATTCATTTTAAACGTGATTTAAAATGGTAGATAGCAGGGGGGCAGTTGGAGGTGTTTCCAGGCAGGGTTTTTCATAAAACACAGTTGGATRTTGGTGATGATTGACAGGTATGGCGTTAGATTTGTGCCTAAAAAAGACTGAGAAAAACTCTTTGAACATCAAACAAAAATCAGGAATTTGATAAAAAAAAATAACATTCAAAAAAGTCGTTTCAAAAGCAAAACTTACAATCATGCCTATCCATCGAAAACAAAAAGTCAAAGAAAACACATTTTTATAAAATAAACCTTGCGTAAAAGGTAGGGCTGTGTATTGGCAAGAATTTGGTGATACGATACATATCATGACAGAGGGGTCACGATACGAAATATCCCGATATATTGCGACACTGTAAGCAAGGTGATATA
>NW_013952799.1:369302-371431 GCF_001266775.1 Austrofundulus limnaeus
AATATCGCGATATTTCAGTGTATCGATATTTTCTTACACCCCTAGTAAAGGTGATTTTACCCGTTTTATCACATAAATGGCATATTTTCTTTTGAACTTGGCTCAGTCAAAGTGCGACAGGAAGTGACATCAAAGGGGAACTCTTTAAGAAAGAGACCTCTCTAGACTTTAATTGGCAATATTATTAAATAATCTTATAGTAATAATAATCTAAAAATATTCAGATTCTTCTCTTCAGTCTGTGTCCTCAGCCATTTTATCAATGCTCGGTTCCACATTCCCCTTTGACATCACTTCCTGTTACTTTACATGCAAATATCTCAACAACTGTTCATCTCAGCAGCAGGAAATTATTTTTGCAATATGTTATTTATGTTATCTTTCCAATAACGCCTTTATAATTATTTAAAAAAATTCACGTTACAGGCACTTTAAACACCTGTTAAATCCAACATGACAAATGTTACAAAACAGAATAAATCACACAAGCAGCGCGCTCAACCTGTTCGAACTGCTTCGGTTTCCTTCACGATGCTGGGATCYAGTTTCAGATGTCCGATGACACGCTTCATTTTTTTGGTTTTACCCAGCCAGGAGTCATGAAATCCAGTCTTGTTTATCAGCAGCTGATAATTTGTGCTAAACAGTGAATAAAAAAGCCAAAATTATGTGCTGCGATGAGTAAATTTCTGTTTTCAGTTTTGTAGAAAAAAAAAACTTTGAGGGACAATCATTGATTTTTTTACTAAACACTTCAGAATTAAGAAATTATTTTGATGATGACATATTTTTACATTTTAATTATAGATAATTTCAAAAGTGTAGTTACCCTTTATTTATTTAAACAGTATTGCCAACAACCTGTTTCTACAATGTCTTAATTAAAATCTCCGTTTACTCATAAAGGCTTCAATCAGCTTCAGTATGTTTGTGTTTTTAACGAGATTATTTGGTAAAAGTGTTTAAGTGTTTTTATTTGGCACATAAAGGTGGGAAAATGGCAGCTGAGTCGTAGATAAATCAAACCCTGATCCCCCTCCTGTGCTCTTTTTATGTTGTGGTGGAGGATCATAAAAACAGGCGCTGACATTTTCTTATTTTCCTTTTTTGTTCCTTCTCCTCCKCTCCAGTAAAGAATAATCACCTGTCGAAGAGCGAGCTGAAAACCCTCAACAACTTTAATTTCATGTTATCGACATGAAYGAGGCTGAGAAATGGGTGGAAAGTATAAAAGTCTGTTGTGTCTCAGAGTTTAGAAATGGTTTTTATTCAGAAAAATAAAAAGTTCCCAGGGTGAACAAGTTGTAATTATTAGCTATTTTAAAAAATCATTAAATTTTCTGCAGCAAACCAATGATCTCACCTCTAAAATGAACTTTAAAGGCCAAAATTACAAGAAACTTTTTTTAAAGTAAGTGAGAAAAATACAAAATTAGCTTTAAAAACAAGGTAAAAGCTCACCTCTGGTTTTATTCTAGGCTCAAATTTGAATAAATCAGATTTCTGTTTAAAAGTTGTGGTGGAGACGTTTGCGCCTTAATGTTTCATATTCTATCATGGACAAAACTCTTGTTCTGATACGAACCACTGCTGTCCCATCAGGAACAGTTTAAATRTTTAGAGGCCGTGACGTTACTTTAACTGAATTTTACTGTTTGTTGTTTCAACAATCAGGGGATTACAGAAATATATAGTGTCTGTAAACATCCCACTTAGCAAATAAAGTTTCAGCTGCAGAACATTTTCTGTATCATCACACAAGAAACAGCTTTCTTGCACCTGCAGCTTTTAGACAGATCATGTGTTTGTCGGGCTGTAAACACTTCTTAATGGTAAATTTCATTAAGTGAGCAAATAAACATTAAAGCTTTGAATGATTTGTGAACAATCAGAGATTAGAGCTCAAATTAAAGCCACAATGAAGCATTTATCTGTTCCTTTTATCGACTCCAACCATTTGAATCAGAGATTCTTAACCCATGGGCCGCGGCCCGAGCGCCACCTTGAGGGCCTCAAAAGAACAACAGTTTTTAACGTTCTGATGCATCTCAGTAATCCAGGTAAAAAATCAAAAAGAAAAAAATTGTATAGGTCTTCTGGACGGGTTCTTCTCTAATGAAACGTTTCGT
>NW_013952799.1:373047-374615 GCF_001266775.1 Austrofundulus limnaeus
GGTAATGTCTGACTGGGCCTCGTGCCACTTTATGTTCAACAAATTGGGCCCCGAGGTCAAAAAGGTTAAGAACCCCTGTGTTAGATTAAGAATAGTGTGCTTAGGGTTTAAAAAGAGAGAAAATGTATCTCTCAGACTCAAATTTCCAGAAAAGATACGACCGTTTTGGTTTATTGATGACCCTGATGACYGTCTGGAGGAAACAAAGGCAGCTTGTTGCGTCTCTGTCTGTCGTTAGCTGCAGATTTAAAATCTGTTGAGTCTCACAGGAAGAAAAGCATCAATAAAAAAAAAAAACAGCAAATACACACATCATTCATCACACACACAAACTGTGTGTCATGTTCAGCAGCTCAGCTGTGCTAACGTCTCACTGCCTGGAAATGTTCACATAAAAACAGCAGAGTTTGAAGCCAGAACTGCAACCAAAAACAAAACTTTGGAGTCCTTTAAGTCTTTACAAACTCGAGAAGTCAAAGTACTTTAATATTTGATTCCTCAGGGTCATGGTTACTGGATTCAAACACCGTTTTGGATAAAACTGTGACCCTAAAGGCTTTATGCTTTTAAATTAACCTCAGCTTCGAGCAGTTTATCTTTAGGTGGGATTAAAGCCATCTGCTGGGTGTCTCCACGGGTTTTTATGACAGTAGTTTTGTTTTTGCCTGAGTTTACAGCAGTTTCTAAACATCTGCAGCATCCTGTCGCCCTCTAGTGGCCGATGTACTCACTACAACCAAAATACCCTTTACCAGACAAACCAACTAGTGTTAAATTACTAGCAAAACAAAGACAACTAGACATGGGTTTTTACGATGTAAAAACAAGTGTGCATTGCCATGTAGCATGTCATTGCAGCATGGCTTTGCCTGCAGCATTGGTCTTACAGAATGAACTTTGACCAAGTTCAAATGTGTTTGCTATACCAGCTTSTGCCTGTCACGTCAGCAGGTGTTTGTAATTAAGGTAATTGTGTGACAATATGAAGTTTGAAGAGATTTTTTAAAGTTGGCTTGGCTGGGTTTTGAACCCTGATCTCCCACTTGAAAGTCCATGACATAGACCATTAGACCAATGGAGCTGTGGAAGAAGATGGTGGCAGGGTTTCGTTTGTATGTGCGCAGAAAGGGGCCACATTGCCAATACAATTATTGACACTAAACTGCATAATATTACAACAATCGAGCAGTATTAAGACAATATCATAGCAAAACATCAAAATACAATCATATTAGTACTGTAAACACTGAACTACTGAGTTGAAATATTAAACTATGGTGCAGTACCAATTGAGTACAGAATGGGGCAGTATTGGACCATTACAAGGCTCCATTGACTCCCATTATAATTCATTAAACATCAATATTTCATAAACTATAAGTTGTACAGGCACCAAAAGGCATAGCCATCATTTGGCACAGATATAAATTACAATGGCAGCTCTAGGACAAAGTATGCAGGAGGAGAAGCATGCCAAATTTGAGATGACTTGGATGGGAAACGAATCACAATAGTGTGCATTGCATTGGCAATGCACACTTATAAAAGGTGTAGGGAAAAGCTAAAAC
>NW_013952799.1:374908-381989 GCF_001266775.1 Austrofundulus limnaeus
GCATATGTTTTATTCTGAAAGGAAAAGTACTGGATTCTCATATACTGTAATAACTAAGAATGTAACAAAAAATAAAGAAAATCAGTTACAACTTTYAGTTCTTTAAAGTTTTTAATCTTCAGACTTTAAACCAAAAAATCTGAACAGTGAGACATTTATTTTTACTTTGTGGAATTTTTAAAGATTAAGATTCTAACGTTTAAAGTTTTGGAAAATTCAGTGTTAAAACACCCTCGCCTCACTCCAATAGCTTCACTCATACAGAACGCTGAAAAAGTAAAAACCCACTTCATGTTTATCTAATTTCTGTACAGAAAAGTGACAAAATCAATTAATATAAAAAAGGCAAAACAAAAAATTACAAGTAACATTGATTAGTGGAGTTCAAACCAAAACTGTAACAAAAACAAACGTTTGTAAAACGTGCAGAGCAGCTGATTGTGGAATAAAGCACGAGGCAGACACAGGATGATTATTAAACTTTGGTTGAGATGATGAACACAGCTTTGCAAAAGTCATAATGTTCCCGCAGTTTAAAATCCAGAAAATGTCCAGGCAGGCTTTTAAAATCCTGAATCTGAGTCTCTTAAGTTTAAAAAAAAAATTAATAGAAATATTTACATCAGAGGCAGACAGAAAACAAGAACTCCCATCATCACTGAGCTGCTTTAGTTTGGTAAAGATGTTTGACACAAAAGTCAAACTCAATTAATTCTGTATTTAAAGCTGATCAAAGTTAAAATGGTAAAAAAAAGGTCATTTTTTAGAATCTAAAAGAAAAGTTGAATTACTAACTCTCACAGTTACGAATCATCCTTTGTTTTCTAGAACAGAACAAATTTGTTATTTACAATCTAGTAGCTGCTGATTGGTCCCAACTGAACAAAACAAATACAAAATATTTCATTAACAAAAAAAACTTGATGTTTTCTCAGGTTTTTTACTTTTTCTTGTGAAAAAAAAAACTATAAAACATGGGGAAAAAGTGACAAATAAAATATATACATATATTTACAGCTTTTAAATAAGAAAAACATGGATAAAAGTGACAGCTGAGGCAGGAAGCAGGATCTTCATGAGGGTAAAAAAAACAGGTTTTCTGTGCTGCTGCTGTCGTACCACAAAATCTACTAACAGTTTGCATCATATTAAATTACTCTCTCTAAAAAAATTAAATTTTAAGTCAACAATCAGATGTCCACTGTCTAGGAAAACAAGAAAAAAATAACTTAAAATGATCTAATTAACATTAAAAAAAGATTTTTTAAACTCATGACTTACTTCTCCAAGGCAGCAGGATAAATCTTATTACCCCCAAAAACATCCTTCAGCATGCAGCAGCTGTCAGTGCTCATGTCGCATAATTAAACTACATAAAACATGAAAATTATCAAAGAAAAATCCTTTGAAAGCCTTTTATGTTTCATGTCGAATCATCACAACCAGAAAGTATATTCATCTGTTTGTTGCAGTACTTGTGCTATTATTTGATGACGATGTTTGTTTAGAAGTTTTATCATCTAAAATTTGAATATGTACATTTATATACAAGGTGTAGTTTAATCTGGGTATGCCTGATACTCTGACTCGAAATGTTTTACTTCATGATGTTAAAACAACTCTCACAGACGACGCCCCTGAACGCCGACAGCGTTCAGAGTCTTCGTCCCGCACATGTTCGCTCAACAAAACATGATCAGCTCGTTCCTTCAGCGACTGTAACGCAGAATAATTAAAGTTCAACAAATATACAAACTCCGCTTCAGGACAGTATTAGTGCTGAGAGTTGTCTTTAAAAAGGACAGATAGAGGGTTTAGTTGTTTTTTTGTTCTGCTCACTGTCTCAGCACTTCAGTCTGACAGCTTCTACATTTTTCACTTTTAGATAAAAAAAAACACACAAAGGACAGTTTAAGTGCAATGTGTTGCACCAACTTTTTTTTAGTCTGTATATATTACAATATTATTTTCTAAAGTTTTTCCCTAAATCCTGTCAGCACCGGTCACTGCGTGAAGTCTAGTGGTTCTGTTGAATTGTTGCCTTCTGAGAACCAGGAGGAAGATGTTTCCCTCTGATTCTTCGTCCAACTCACCAACCATCAGGCTCTTCCTGTTGCTGTGGCCACGCCCCTTTAGACCCCGCCCGACTGACTGATCAAGTATTCGGGCGTCTGTCTGCGGGCTGGCAGGGGTTGCCGCGAACTAGGCGAGGGGTGATGCTGGTGGCGCCCCCGGAGGGACGTGTTGTTGCTGTGGTGATGGTGGGGGCCGTGCTGGGAGGAGGGCGGAGGCGGGGTGGGGTCGCGGAGGGACGGGGGCACGGCGGACGACTTGATGGCAACGATTCGGGTGTCCATGACCTCGCAGTCGACCTGCATCATCATCTCGTAGCCCTGAGACGAGTTGTACAGACTCTCTGAGGAAGAGGACGAGAAAAACTCTTTAGCTTTCCGGATACTCTAAACCAGCGGGTGACTATATAATATTAATATATAATAATAACGTTAGTTAGTTAACGTTAATATATGTAGATAATATCCCTGCTCTAAACAAGCCGAGGTTGTTGCACACTCACCGTTGACGGACATGGCGGGCATCACCAGAGACATCTTGGGCCGGCTGGTTTTGTTGTGGCTGATGGCAGGAAGCAGCAGGTGGTCCTAGAAAAACAAAGACAGGAGGCGTTTTGCCTGGTTTATCGTTTGTTTTTGTTTTTTTAAAGGCTGATCCAAAACTGGAAAAACCTTTTCTGGCTCGGTTGCTTCTGAAACGTTTGCGTCGTCGTACCCGCCTGAAAGAGACGACATAGAAGGTGTCCTCTCTGCGATCAATGGCGTCCAGGAAGTCGCTGTAGGTGACCTCTGGACCAGGAAGTACTTTCAGATGACTGTAAAACCAGAAAGAGGACAGGAAAATTAAAAAAAAAAGTCACCTTTTTGACCTCGGGGCCCAATTTGTTGAACATAAAGAGCCACGAGACCCAGTCAGAAATTACCAATGTATGGATCAAAATGATAATTATTCTAAATCTTGGTTTATTTTTTATTGTATTTACATCATAACTAAACTATAACTAACATAACTAAATTAAATACACGTACAGTTTAAAAGTAAAACTATTAAATAATGACAAGACATGATTATAACAAACATTTTTATATTGTAACCTGCCCATAACAATTATTTGAACAAATACAAAAGGTCAGTCAACAGACCACTCAGGCACAAAAATATAAACAATAAAAATGGACAATTCAAAAAATAAAATTGTGGGCATAAAATAAATGAATTAAAAATGTTTAATGTAAACGTTTCAAATTTTAAAAATATGTAAAAATAAATATGTTAAAGTACAAATGAAAATAAAGCCTTTTTAAAGTTTTGCAACCATTAGTGACAAACAATAACAGTAACAACAGCTTTTTGACAAGTTTAAAAACTCTTTAAAATACATTCAAAATGTTTAAAAATAAACTACAAAAATTAATTTAAAGTGCAAATTAAAATATAGCTGTATCTGCAACAGTATTTGAAAATGTTTTGAACTTTTAAAATATTACATGGTAAAAACAGAAGCTGCTCTTCATATTAGTGACAAACTTTGGTCTTTTTTGACGAGTTACTTTTATTTTTGTTTCTACTTTTCATTTAAAATATGTTTCCATTCTCGGCAGGTTTCTAAGGTTCTTCTTCTACATATTAAAAGAAGTCGTTTAACATCTGAGTGGTGCACTACTGCTACTAGTGGTGAGAAAGTGTATTGCACCTTATTTAAAATCAATGCGGTCCCACGGCCCTCTGCGGCCCAAAGTTAAAAACTGTTGTTCTTTTGAGGCCCTCAAGGTGGCGCTCGTGACCCACAGGTTAAAAATCTCAGATCTAAACAATACTTTTTGTTTGTTTTGTTTTTTATAATTAAGTGGTGACACCTTTCACAACAGTCTCAGAACAATCAGGACATTTTATATGAAACCTTGATGAGGCTTCTGTACCTTTCTATGGAACCGTGAGCCTGGATTGGCAGATATCTGGAGAAGTTGGTCTTCCTCAGCTGAGCTTTCTGCAATGAAAGAAACGAGGCAAAAAGACTGAGAATCCTTGTGTAAAACTTCATAACCTAAATCAAAATACTGCTAGTAATTATAATAACTATCAAGCTTTGATTTTACTGTATGTACTAAGGCTGGGTATCATGGCCAATTCTCTAAATCTATTCAATTTTGATTCAAGTTTCAAAGGTTTTAAATTAAAGAGAAATTGCAAGTGACAGTGTAGTTGGATACATTCATTTTTAAGAAATTAACAATAACTTTTTTGATGAATAAGAAGTGATGGGAATAAAGTTGCAGGAGAAGAGGTGGGCTAMTGTAAGTGTACTTCTACCCACTCCTTTTGAGTGTATGAAAATTGTACATTTGTAATGTTCCTGTTACCTTCTGTTATGTTCATATAATTTATTAAAACTTGTTACTTATACTTTGTTAAAACCAATACAACTACAACATTTCATCACTGAATTTCATTAAGATGTTTCTTAAAGTTTAAAAATAATAATATTGGTAAAAAAAATGAAATATTTTGTTAGAATGTTGTCTTTCACACATTTATAGTTTCAGTCAGATGTTTACATAYAGTAGTTTTGGTTTGAAGCCTGCTTCGTTTCCGCTGCCTCTTAAGATAGTAAATCTTTACAAACAAAAGTCACCATGGTCTCTGATCTCTTTAAGTCCTGCGGAGTGTCAGCAGGTAATATTAGTGAATCCTTAGTCAGTGTGCATTGCCAATGCAATGCACACTATTGTTTTCATGTTTCTCTTTAATATTATTATTATTCCGCTTATTATTCCGTCTTCTTCCACGTCGCCACGCTACTCCTCCTGCATATTTTGTCCTACAGCTGCCATTGTAATTTCTATCTGTAAAGGTCCCGTGCCAAATGATTGCTATGCCTTTTGGTGCCTGTACAACTTATAGTTTTTGAAATATTAATGTTTAAACTTTATTCCAAACTTCATATAATGGGAGTCAATGGGGCCTTGTAATGGTCCAATACTGCCCCATGCTGTACTCAACTTGGTACTGCTCCATACTTTAATAATATTTAATCTCAATTGTTCAGTGTTTACAATACTAATATGATTGTATTTTGATGTTTTACTATAAAATTGTCTTAATACTGCTCTAATGTTGTAATATTATGCAGTTTAGTGTCAATAATTGTATTGGCAATGTGGCCTCTTTCTGCACACATACAAACCAACACCTGGCACCACACCCTGCCACAGCTCCATTGATCTAACGGTCTATGTAGTGGACTTTCATGTGGGAGCTCAGGGTTCAAAACCCGGCTAATGCAACTTCAACAAAAAATCTCTTCCAACTTCATATTGTCACTCAATTACCWTAATTACAAACACCTGCTGACGTGACAGGCACAAGCTGGTATAGAAAACACATTTGAACTTGGTCCCATTTCATTTTGCAAGTCCAATGCTGCAGGCAAAGCCATGCTGCAATGGCATGCAACGTGGCAATGCACACTTGTTTTTACATCGTAAAAACCCATGTCTAGTTTCTTTTGTTTTGCCCCAAACAACTTGTCAGAAGCTAACGTTAGCACTGAACGTCAACTGCATGTAAACGTACGGCAAGCCAAGAGTGACACAAAATATAGAAACATCTCTCAGCTTCATCACGCACAAGCCGCCATGGGAAAAAAATAAACAAAAAATTGATCTCATGCCCTATATACCGGTTTTACAAAATTTAAATGAAATCGATCCAAGTTCAATAAAATATTTTTTTTACCCAGCCCTAGTGTGCAGAAAAAAGATCATCTTAAATCTGCAAAATGCAGAGATTTTCTTGTTAAAACTTTTAAAAAATTTTTAAAAAGGCCAGATTTCTTACCTGGGTGATCTTTGCCTTCTTGGCGATTTTTGGTTTTCCTCCAGACTTCTTCCTGTCGATCTGATGTCGATGAACCCAACCTCTCAGCTCATCTGCCAGCCTGAAAACAGAAAACATTTCTGTTTGTGCAGCTTATAATGACTGCAGACAAAAACTCTTACACAAAGAGAATATGAACAAACTGTACAAAAAAAAARAAGTCTGGCTGACCTGAGGGACTCAGAGCGGTTGAACTGTCGGCAATCAGAGGAGGAGAAATAACGGTCGATGTCCTGCAGGGCCAAGTCCTTCATGTCACTGAACATGGCACTCAGGTTTCTGCATAACATAAAAAAATAATGTTTGTCAGGGTGAGGCACTGAGCAAGCAGACTCAGTTTCTATATATTTATAGACAAAATAAACTCTTTTTAAACTATATTATGTATAATATGTTCAACTGGGAATAAGCTCTGGGTTTATAAAGATGTGCAAATTCATAAATCGTGTGTTCATTTACATTTTACATAAAGTTTTTTTTATTTAGATTTATGGTTGAATGTAAAAGTTCATGTCAGTGTTTTGAGATAAAACTCGTTCCTGCAGAAGAACCTGTTACTCCACGTTTCAGGAGACGTGTTGAAAAACAAGTTGTGTTACACAATTAAAAAAATTTGCATATTAGCAGATAATGAGTCTGCAACAGGAAGAAAAATGGATTATTAAACGTATAAACGTGTCCTTTACTTTGTGAAAGGACAGCAGCAGCCTCAAACCTAGTACTGGTACTGAAACCACAGCCGTCTCACCGGAACTGAAAAGTCTCGGGGTCGTATCTCTCGGCCTCGCCTCTCCTCCATCGCTCGTCTCCCCCGTCCTCCTCTGCCTCCGTCTTGTCCTCCACTTTGCTGGGGGGCTGAGCTGCTGCCTGCTGCTCCGGTTTGATCTCGAGCAGCTGCCGTCCCGGAAATGACATCACGTCTTCCTGCAGGTCTGTGGGCAGCTTCCTGTCTGTGATGCTGCGAAGGTAAAACAACAAAAAAAAGGAACTCAACTCAAGAACAAAAAGAACAAATAAACTTCTGCTTTTGTTCAACGTTTTCAGTCATTTTTAATTCTGTAAATCGAGACATTTTATGATGAAAGCAAATAACATTCAAACAACTAAAACATATGAAGTGACTGAGTTGATG
>NW_013952799.1:381999-383849 GCF_001266775.1 Austrofundulus limnaeus
TCTCTGAAGTGTTTAAGAATTTAAAAAGAACTAAACTTCACACTGAAACTTAAATAATCTTAAGAGAGAAAGGTTACCACAATAAAAAAATCTTTACAGACAGAAAGTGAGTCTGGACCGGTGGCAGGTACCTGACAGGTCCGAAGCTGAAGGTCATGAACAGCAGCACGGCCATGACGCACACGGCTCTCTTGTTGCTCACAGARTCGCTGCTCTGAAACAAACAGAAGAAAACTGCGCTTTAGGAATATTTCCCATTTACTGCATTTTTTACACAATAAATACCTCTTATTGTGTAAACACATGTGCATGTTGCTGTTTTAACATGGCATCAGGTAAAGGACACTAACTTGCTACATTTTACAACTGTTTAATAACAAGTTTGACAAGTTTAATCCGATTTTTCTTTGTCGTTTGTTTTGCACTGAACAGTTTTCAGATCCTGTTTCGCCACTTTCACAGTTTAGTAAACTGGGCTYTCTTTTCTTCCATCAGTTACACTCATCAGTCAGGTAAAGTGCATGTTTATGGGAGGAAATTTTCAACAAATTGCAGCATTTTTTTAAAATAATTACTAAGTTTGAGACATTGAAAGGATGAGCACTGTTTTTATTCAATCCTACAAAGGTCTAAAAGCTGTGACAGTTGTTTTCCAGGACCATGTGTGATAAAAACTAATCTACAAAATGAAACAACATAAAAATCAAATGTTTTTTGTGCCTTTTTTGTTTCCTTTATTCCGTCACCTATGTGAAGCAAATGTTCCAAACAAAGTCATCCTCTCTTCCGGTCCCTCACCTCTTTCCCAGCCAGTCTCTCCCTCAGTGCCTGGTTCTCCCTCCGGAGCCGCTCGTTCTCCTGCTGGGCCTCCCTCAGCTGGGCCTCCAGGTTCTGCAGATACTCCTTCTTTTTCTTTCTGGACTGGCAGGCCGACTCTCTGTTCTTTATCATCCTCTGCTGCCTCTTCAGCACCTTCATCTAAAAGGAGGTGGAGGACGGGAGGATTTAAGTTTTGATACGTTGGTTTCAATCTGAAATTGTCAGACTTCATTCGGTAAAATAAACCTTGTGAGTCACTGCATCCGGCCTACTCACATCGATGTCGCTGGAGTTGTTTCCCGGTAACGGCGTGGTCGCGGGGACGATGGGTTTGCTGCTGGAGGAGGAGGAGGAGGAGGAGGTTGGGCTGGAGCAGTGCTGGGGGATGCTGGGAGAGACGGGCTCCATTTTGACGATAGCAGGAGCCGAACTGAGGCAGACGGACGGAGAGAGGACGACTGGGGGAGGAAAAGCAGAGGCTTCACAGTTTCATTTATAAATAAATAAATAAATAAATAAATAAATAAATAAATAAATAAACTCCCTACCAGGTCTGGTCTGGTCCATGGAGGGGAGGCTCTGCAGTATGAGGGTCTTGGCAGGTGTGGGGTTCTGGGGGACTGGGAGGGTGGCGACGCACACCGGTCGGGGCTGGATGGGAGGTTTGTTGCTGAGGATGGTGCTGGCTTTTAATGTTGTTGTGCTCGGAAGGACTGAAAAAAAGGGCATTAAACAGAATTATTTTAAATATTTAAAGTCAGTTAGATGCTAAACCTTATGTTCGCCGATTTTTTTTATTATGTTACATRAATGTCCACATACAGAATAAACTGCAGTGGGTTAGATACAGTAGAGGAGGCAGGAAGCAAATTTCAGTATTTGTGTTGTTTTCTCAATCTGCAATTCAGATCGGTCCGTAACTGTTTTTTTTTACATGCATAAACCTCAAACTTCCATATGTTTTATGAGCGACTTAAGTCTAGGATATACTCGTTCCGAAGGCGAATAGTCGATGCGCGGTCACGTGGTTG
>NW_013952799.1:385034-386514 GCF_001266775.1 Austrofundulus limnaeus
TCTCACTAGAGCGCATGTGCCAAACACAAGGTCCGCGGGCCAAATGTGGTCCGCGGGTGACTCTCGTGTGGCCCGCACAAAAAAATAATAATAATAATTTTACTTATTAAAACTGTTTCTTTTATCAATGGTAAACTTTAAATTTATGATTAAATGCAACAAAATAAATTTAATAAAAGTAAATGCATCATCTATTAAATCAGTCGACGATTTTATTAGTCGACAATAATCGTGACTAGTCGACAATAATCGTGACTAGTCGACTAATCGTGGCGACCCCAGTTCGGAGGGAGTGTGAATTTGGCTTTATGAGACACTTTATCGTCCAGCAAAATTGGTTGTTGTAACATGCAAACAAGGTGTATTAACGCTCGCACCAAGATAACTAGATTAACCAAATGAGCTTTCCTCTTTGAATCGTGCTGCAGGCTCAAAGAAAAACAGAGATGCATTTGTTTACGTGAGTGTAGAACATGATGAAAATGCTAAGAAGCGCTGTGTAAATGTAGCCTAWAGGAATAGAAAGGTGATCCATTTATCTGTGTTTTGGTTTACATCCCAACCAGACACCCTTCGTCTACAGAGGAGTTCCCACACTCATTCAGGACTCCCTCCTTTGTGCCAGGGCTGCCCCGGGGTCTCTTTACAGAATACCTCCACAGGTGAGGAGCGGAGTGGGGAACGCAGCTTAACTGGTAACGTGAGAGCTTCTCTTTTCAGGTTGAAAACCTGAACGCGAGAGGAAAATCCTGCCTTTTTTTTTTTTTTTACATCCCCATGCGTACCTGCAGCTTGCGTCTGGATTCCACTGATGACGGCCGGGACGGACGTTAGCGAAGTCTGTGTCACTGTAGGTATCTGGGTCTGAGGCGGGGGCACTGTCGTCGTGGCCACCGTCACCTCCATCGTCCCCAGCGGAGGAGACAGCACGTCTCCGTACAAGTACGGAGGAGTCGGAGGGTTTTCACCTTTMACTGTAACCTGAGGAGGAGACAGGGGACATTGAGACACGTTGGACATTTGGGTGTTTTTTCTGCCAGATCGTTCCTCAGTCTGAACTTATTTGTTCTGTGTTGTGAAATAAAAAGCACCAGATAAAATAATATAGTTTGATTATGGGAGGAACAAAATAAGGGATCTTTATTTATGAGCAGTGATTTTAACAAACCTGTGGTTCGGGTGAGGACACGGAATAGTCGGACTCCAGAGAGGACGCAGGAGACGGAGGCTCTGCTTTTATCTGGAACACTGAACACAAACAAAAGAAGCCGTTTAAAAAAATGGCTGAACATTTAAAAAAACGTGCACAAATACGATTAAAGCAAAAATCAACTTACACATTTCCACTGGTAAAGGTTCTGTTATGGTCATCTCGTTTTTTATCACTGAAGTGTTTCCTAAAATCGAAGACACAAGACTATCAAACGCATAATGCAGATATAGATGCTTCATCATTTATTCTACTACAGAATGAAGCTCA
>NW_013952799.1:388677-391138 GCF_001266775.1 Austrofundulus limnaeus
GGTGTGAATTGAGTTTAGGTTAGTTTTAGGGTCAGGTAGGTACCTGTGAGTTTATTTTAGGGTAAATGATAGGGTTAGGATATAAAATTTCGAAAAAAAAAATAAAAGAATGGAAGTCAATGCAAAGTCCCCACAAGGATAGAGAGACATGGTAGTTGTGTGTGTAAACCCCTGCTTCATTCAGCCAGCCGATACAGGATCAGCCTACATTGTCSTCTCATCTATTGTGTGTGTATGATGCTGGTTCTGCTAACAACAAATGTGAACTAGACATGGGTTTTTACGATGTAAAAACAAGTGTGCATTGCCATGTAGCATGGCTTTGCCTGCAGCATTGGACTTTAAGAATGAAATGTGACCAAGTTCAAATGTGTTTTCTACCAGTTTGCGCTTGTCAAGTCAGCAGGTGTCTGTAATGAGCATAATTGTGTAACAATATGAAGTTTGTAGAGATTTTTTGTTAACGTTGCTGTAGCTGGGGTTTGAACCCTGATCTCCCACATGAAAGCCCATAGAGTTAACCATGAGACCATTGGAGCTGTGGCAGAGGGCACTGCCAGGGGTTGCTTTGTATGTGTGCAGAAAGAGGCCACATTGCCAATGCAATTGCTGACACTAAACTGCAATATATTACAGCAATTGAGCAATTTTAGGACAATATTATAGTAAAACATCAAAATACAATCATATTAGTATTGTAACTACTGAACTATTGAGATTAAATATTATTAAACTATGGTTCAGTGCTGAGCAGATACAGCAGGAGGCAGTATTGGACCAATACAAGGCTCCATTGACTCCCATTATAAATTATTAAACATTAATATTTCAAAAACTATAAGTTGTACAGGCACCAAAAGGCATAGCCGTCATTTGGCACAGGAGCTTTACAGATATAAATTAAAATGGCAGCTCTAGGACAAAGTATGCAGGAGGAGAAGCGTGCCAAAGTGGAGATGACTTGGATGGGAAACGAATCACAATAGTCTAGTCACAAGTCTTAAGAAAAGTTTAACATTTAGAAAAAAATACTCAAACTAACCAAACTTTTAAATGTAAAGTAAAAAATGCTTTATAAATAGCTTAGTTTGTGTGTTACACCAAAAGTACCAAGCACAAATGCCACAAAAGCTGATTTTTTTTTTTTGCTTCCAAATTTCAGGAAATTTAAGACTTTCTGTGTTTCCTATGATAATACAGGCAGCAAATGAACTGTAGGGACAAAATGTACAGAAAACCAGTAAATATGCTGTGTGGGCGGCTTTTAGCAGGATCACTCTGTAGCTGAAAAGTGACCTTCACTGATGAGGACTGGTGCCAAAATGCAGAAATAGCTTTAGTAAAATCTACAAGATAGTAGATAAGAGAAGTAGAACCTCAGGGTCCTTAAAGTAAAACAAAAGATAAATGGTACAGGAGTCACAGAAAGTTTTAACACAAATCTCCTTCAAGTAAGAAAAACAAATCTGTTGCTAAAGCTTTGTTTACRCCATAACTACGATGTGGTTTTATGTTTCAACTGTACTGTACTGAAATCATAGCTGAGTTCTGCTCAATCATTTAAAAACAGGTTCAGCTGGACAAATGTTCGTCTTGTCACTTTAACCAGCATTCAACAAGTCTGTCCTGTTAACCCTGTGAAATCAACCAAGTTACGCAAAAAAATAAACGTTAAACCACCAACATGACTCAGCGTTTCTTTTACYGACAGCTGCACCTCAATTTACTTGTGTGAGAAACATTTGTTGTCGACTCCTCTACTCCCATTTTTATCAGTCACACTCTTACATCCGACCATTTTTATTTTTTGTAAGAAATGATTTATGGTCATTTTAGTTTAGATATGTTTGTGTAAAATGGTCTATTCTATTGGTTCTTTATTATGTGATGAGATGTGACTTAACCCAGATTTTAGATGGTTTTATTGAGAATAATATTTTTTACCTGAATTTACACCATTTATTATCTCTGCACTGAATGTTGCTGCAGACTGTGTCAGTGTTTAATACTGAGTGTTACACAGTGTCCATACCGACGCATCGTAGCTCAGCCTCTGACTTAAGTCTCCGTCCTCCCCCTCCTCCATGCTCTCACACTGGTACAGGCAGGCATCTGCAGGGGAGACCAGGTTTAAACACATCAGCAAGAAGCAGAGAGTGAAACTGATGGTGGTGCAGAAAAAAATCTGATCTGAGAACACAGCTGGTCGTTCTGTTAAAGTTTACCACTATGTGGAGTTAGTTGTTTTAATTGCTTGTGTAAAAGCAAGTTGTTGACATTTATTAACCCAAGAATAGGGAAATAAAAGGTGGTAAAAGATCTGCAACACTTCAGTCACAATTAGATGTTTTTGCTTTAAAAAAATTGCATATTGGCTTGAAAAAATTGATTTGATTTATTTATTTAACAGGAAAAGATTACTAAAAATCAAGCCTGACTCAGCATAATTGCTGTTTTACAG
>NW_013952799.1:392021-393057 GCF_001266775.1 Austrofundulus limnaeus
AAAAAAAAGGTAAAGCCAACATACTCGGTGTAAAAAAGCTTGTTATTGAGAAGTGACTGGTGTGCTGGCTCAGCCACATGTAAAACAGCTCAACTAGGAAGAGTTTAATAATTCACTCTGAACATGTTCATAGTAAAAAAAAATCCTCCGTTAATTTTAGACAATATTTCAGTAGTTTGTATTATTTTACCTTCATAAGTGATGGAAAACATTGCAACCATCTACAGGTTTCAGTAAATTTGCTAACTTTCTTTGTTTCAGACTTGCATCGACACAGAAATTTAATTTTCCTGTAGGAGCCTATAAGTGAACACTACTTTTTGAAAGTTATGTTCAGTCAAAAAAATCTCAACAGGCAGCTCTTGTGTTTTCATGAAATGCAACTTTTTTGAAAACAATCTCACCTTTAATGTAACCTTTAACCTGAGGGCATCTTTTTTTATTGTTGTGTCAAGATTTTAAACCCAGAGAATCAGCTTTTTGAGCATCCTTCCTGCCTTGTTTCCTGTTTGGCTTTCAGAATAGTTRACAGCATTTTGGGTCATTTTCTGTACTTCGTGTGGATGAAAATATCTCTAGAAACCGTGCCGTGTTTGGGAGGACATTTTCAGAAATGACAAAATTGTTTTTGGAAAAATTGTGCTTCTGTGTGTTCTCATGTCTGTTTAGTGTAATAAGCATTTTCTCAAACACTTTTACCAGATAAATTATATGAACTCTGCATTRGTACTGTCATTGCTTATACTATCTTTTATTACTTTTATAATGGCCTCATTTTGTTTTGTATTTATTTGCACCTCTTTATGTTTGCCATATTTTCCTGCTGCTACATTTCATCACTAATAAAATACTATTTGCTTCCAGCTGGGTTCACGTTAGAGACACACTCGGTAAAGAACAGGCACTGCTGACAGTGTGAGTGAATATTTGCCTCATTTATAGGAAAGCTGCAAAATGTTTGGAGTGCTTACTTTTCCCATCATACCCTGCACGTTCTCATGAGTTGCACTCTGGACTTTGAAACTGAAAAAAAAAA
>NW_013952799.1:395874-398444 GCF_001266775.1 Austrofundulus limnaeus
GTTGTTCATTTCATTTCAACCAAAACAAATATGTAGCTGACCTCAGAAAGAAGGTATATAAAATAAAAATAATGTAGTATTTTGCACAACATGCCGCTGAATGTGTTTTAATTCGTGTAAAATTATAATGGCAAATGCTTAGCTTAGATAGGGAAGAGCCAGTATTAAATATTTTAAAGATTATTGAAGTTATTCAAATGCATCATTTTGTAAAAACAATTATTATATCAGTAGGGTAATCCGTATTTGATGCTGTTTAAATTGAACAGACAATTGATTCCCATATATTTTCTAAGGTTTTGTAAGGAAATAACGTTTTATAATCATGGTTGATGTCCAGGTAAATTAAAATTAGTTTTAGTGAGTGAGTGATGACTGGCACTACATGTTAAAAAAGGTCAACAAACCAAAGTGAGCACAGCTCGAAATCACCTTTCACACACTATCTAAACAAAGACATTAAGTGTAGACTTGAAACGTGAAAGTAAAAGCAGAAAAAGTCGATATTTTAAGTGTAAAAAAATAAGAAGTAGTTATATAAAATGTGTCATCACGTTTCAGCAGATAAAACACGCATGTCCGGGTTTRAGGAAGCACGCTCACATTGACGCAGAGACCGCGTGCATTTGATCTTTTTCACCCATTTCTCGAAAATAATTAAATAAAATACTTTACGTCTTAAAGACTGAGCTAAAAGTGGGGAGATGTTTATAAATAAGGATGCTAAGTAGCTGTAACGCCCAGCGTTAGCATCGCCGACGCAGCTACATCCGTATCACGTTAGCTTACATTGCTAACCTTTTATTTATTCAACTTATAAACGCCGTACGGTTAACTCACCCCAGTCTTCGCTCGTCAGAAGGTTATCGGCAAAGAATCGGGTGTCCAAATCAGAAAGTAAATCTGTAGCCATCGCCACAGAGGCGGTGTGTTCGGAAAGCACGACCAGTCCGGGCAGAGCGCAGTCAAATCAGGCGAGCTCACGATGATGAGAAAAAAGCTAGTTTTATCATCAAGCTAGCGCAGCTAAATCAAATATCGACTTCATTTGCGCTGTAAATTATCCAGGAATTTAAATATAGGAAATAGATATTTATAATCAACAGTCGACAGCTCTTTTCGTTTGATTTGCAAATGACAGACAAGGAAACGCGTTTTCCCCCAAATGTTACCGCCTACTTAAAAAAGTCAGCCAATAACTGTGAAGCCAACTGTGATTGACATAAAAATCAACCAATTAACTGACTGATAGCGTGTGATTGGTCAGTTAGGTAGCCAATTGTAAAATAAGTTTGCGGTGTCATCCCTTTAACTATGATTTAGACCAATCAGATGCTGGTATTTTGACTGACAGCCAATGTGAACTAATTAACAAGGTTTATTTTTAGATAGACAGATGTGTTACCCAATAACTGACAAACAGAACAAAACATTTTTTGAGAAAATCACGTGGATTCGAGAATTGCTGTAATAACACTGGACTGATTCAGATTCACTGAAATTATAAGAAGCTGTTTAACCCAGCTTTACTTCTTATCAACACAAAAACATGTCTTTAAAAATAATTTATTCTTCTTATCCTCAGTTGTTGCCATTTTCTAATAATTATTTTAGTCTTATAGGGTGGGAGTTGTTATATAACCCAAAGGTGCTAACGTGAATGATTTGAAAAACTGCAAANCTTCCTGCTTTTGGAGCGGTCTCTGGTCCGCTTGGTGTTCACACATGCAATCGAACCGCACCAGAGTTCGTTTTAATCGAACCGAGACCTAGATTTTCAGGCGGACCAGAGTTCACTGTTTTGGTCTGAATCAGAGTTTGATTACGCATTCACATCTCCACAAACGAACCGGACTTTCCTGGCAAACGAACTGGAGTTTGATTAAATCGGACTAAACAGTGCAGGTGTGAAGAAGACCTGAATCACAAATAATTAAAATATGCAAAAAAAAGTTTAAGTCTAACCATTGGAAAAGTTCAGAAAYATAGAGACTTTACGTTAAATGTTCATTTTGGCAACAATCAAGCTTTTTAAAAGCTGTAAAAATGTCCTCTAACTTTTATACCTCAGTTTTCTGACAGTGATCAGTAATGTCATGTTTTAAACCTCTTATATTTACAATCAGACTACAGGAGTTGGGCAGCAGGGCCGTAAGTTAACAACATCTGGTCCTAAAGCTCCAAACAGTGCTAACCAACACAGTTTGACTGTCAAATTTACCCAAGAGAATTAAGAGTGAGTCAACAGAGGAAACGTATCAGGTGAAAGCTGCAGAGCTCAACACTGTTCTGCAAAAAAAAAAAAAAAAAAAAAAAAAAAAAAAAAAAAAAAAATTCCTGACTGGAGATTTTACACCTGAAGCTTAGAAACTGACAAAACCACCAAAAGAGACCGCAGAAACCAGTCGACGTGATGGTCACGTCCTGCTGAGTGAAGCCGACTCCTGCAGTTCGGTCCAAAMTCTATCTGTTCAGTGAAGTTTTGATCTGTTTCATCTGTTTTTGCAAAGACCTAAAACACTTGAATCAGGAAAAAAAGAGACGACTTTATTATGAAAACCAGAAATTCT
>NW_013952799.1:404109-405814 GCF_001266775.1 Austrofundulus limnaeus
TTCATGTTAAAAAGACCAAAGTATRACAACACAAATGTCATTGAAATAGTCAAAATATTACTTTAAAACAGATTTCTGAATATTTTAATGCAACACTTGGAAGTACACATTTACAGCCTTAGATTTTCATTTCTTTAAACTTACTGCAACATGTTTTAAATCAGTAGAACTTTTATCATGTATTATTATTATCTCTGTCCCTTTAGTTGACACCTTTTGTTGGTGTTTTGTTGAACAGTTTCAGAGCAATGCCACTTGTTTCTCAGAGCCTGGTATTATTAGGGTAACTTTTTTATGAAGAGCGGTTGTTGTGTCAGAAGGCAGCTGTTTTGAGGCTCTGAGGTTTAGATTTCACTTTGACTTCACATAATTGTAATGTTTTATTTTTACATAAAAACTATTAAAMTACAACTAACTTCAACTTGTGGAGGAGTATTTGAGTCATGTGTGTGATTAAAGGATGTATGAGACGAGGCGTGTTTTGTAAAAAGGAAGCGACAGAAGTATGGTGTGAGGTCAAACCTGAGCATGATCAGACGACTCAGTTTCTGTTCTTATCAAACTGTGGTCACAGCCTCATCAGACAGTTCAGTGTGAAGATGTGGGCAAACATCTTGCTTTTTCTTCTGGGTTCTCACGTCGCTRCTGGTAAGATCATTTTCAATTAAAGGTTCAGGTTTTCTTGAACAAATGCATGTCACCTGCTGCTTTGCACGATAAAGCTTTTTTCATTATGACTGCCAAATCTATGTCAATGCTTGGAGTGTGTGTTGAGGACGACTCTCAGCTACTATCACGTAAACTTTACCTCATTATTTGTAGTTCTGACTAACTTATAACATATAACATGTAACATGTAACATAACATATAACGTGATGGCAAAGTTAAATTAGTTGTGGCGTCCATGTTGAATAAAACTTCTTAAAGGGCCAATATTATGTGTTTCTCAGGCATACATTTAAATACTATACCATAATAAAGTATCTATGTCACATTTAGTTGTTATTAAAATGCTGTTTTTATGTTTAAATAAAAAATAAACGTCTCTTCTCATCACTTCCTCTTCCGTTTTACCCATTTCTGGTGGAGTAGGGCTGCCATGATGCAGTTTACTTGGAAACAGAAAATACATTTCTTCAAAGGTATTTTTAATCTGAAAAGAGCTTCACTGAGTGAGAACTAATGTTAAGAGCTCAGCAGACAGTTAGGTTTCACTTTCACTTTCACCCGAGAGCCTGCAGGAGTCATGGGCAGGGTGTTGGGGGGTGGTGAGGTGTGCCAAGTAGTGAGGAAGTTCGGCTTAAAGACACGTCCCAGGGGCGTTTCTGGACCCCACTGCTCTGCATGGCTTCGTACAAACGCTGCAGGATTTCTCAAACATGCATGAATGAGTCAGAGCAAGGCTTTGGGCATGTTTTTTTATGAGAGTATAACATTATAACATGATATAAAACTCAAAAAAGTTGATTTTACATGATATTGCCCATTTAAAGGTTAATCAGATGTTTATTAAAAAATATTTTAATAATTACTCTTCTAATACATTAAATGTCTTCTAACTGTAACAGGATTTTCTCAATTACAATGTGAAAAATTACTGCACTTTGCAACTATTGTTGATTTCTTTTAGGAAAATATAGCCTTTTTTATAAATTATGTACGACATAGAGACAGTGTTTTTATTATTATTATTTTTCTAGCTTG
>NW_013952799.1:406565-410553 GCF_001266775.1 Austrofundulus limnaeus
AAACAAGTGTTTTATGTAACATTTCCTGTCCCTGAATACAACATGAGAAGAGTTGCATAATGTCTTGTAACACATATTTTACTGTTTGTTTGATTTTTTAGGAACAATAATAAAGAATGTTGAAGAGGGAAAGGACATAACTTTAGATTGCCCCTTTGTTGGTGAGGAATCACATAAACCAACATGGAGCAGAGAAGTCGCAGGAAAATCAGCACCAATCCGGTCTTTTCCTGTTCCTGTTGTGGTCAAGAAGCTGAGAATAAGAAAAGCTCAACTCACAGACTTTGGATTGTACTACTGTGATGGAAAACTAGCTGCTTACCTGAATGTGACCAAAGACACAAAACATGTTGCAGGTGAGGAATAAACACACGGAGGAGTAATGATGTGAGCTGAAGATTGGTCTGCAGATCTGCTGAGGTGCTCTTTAGCAACAACTGACATATCTCAAACCTTCCTGATGAGCTCATTGGATGATTATTAAACATAAAAATACATTTATTCTGAACCGTAGAAGCTCTGTTTAAGTTTTTGACACAGTGCACGAGAAATAAATATATTGTAGGTCTGAATAAAAGTGTGAATGTTGATTTAGTCACACTTTGTGTTTTGGAAACTAACGTCTTTACTTTCTGTAATTTTAACCATTCCAATATGAAAACATTCAGCTCATAGAGGAGATAAATGCAGTACATTTAGTTAACTTATATACTTTTCAAAAATATTACATTTTATTTACAAATTTTATCCCATATAAAAACACCGAAACAGCTTCAGTTCTTCCAAAATTATTGTTCAGTATGAAGTCAGCTTCAGCCTGTTTCAGTCATCTTATGCTTTAAGCTAGAATTGTGCTACTWTTAGCTTTTAGCCAACCATACAATTTTAGCTAATGTTTTTTCTACTTTGGGCTTTAGCATTATAGCTTTTTGTTGGTTTAGCGTTGAGCTAGTGTTTCAGATTCTTTAGCTCATTTCATCTTTTAGTTCCGGTTCTTTTACTTTAACAACTTAGTTTTAGATTTTTCAGTTAATTTCTGTTGTCATTTATCCTCAGTATTCTTTGTAACTTTACAGAAATTTCAATAAGGTATGGTTTTCACCTGATTATACAACTTGATTATGTTTAAAAAATTGTTTGAATGAGGTTAAACTAAATAGTTTTACTTTCAGCAAACACTGGTGTTTGACAACTCTCACCTCAGCTCTTCCTTTAGTAGTGGTTTCCTGTTGTGTTTTTATTTCCTGTTGTGTACAGGGTCTGTTTGTAACTGGAAATTAATCAYCGACAAATGTGTGAGAAAGAACACCAGTAAACTTTGATTAGACATTAAAAAAACATTTTCAGATACAAAGAAGGAGAGAGAAAACAGAAGATTACTTAATTTAATCATCACAACTGATGCTGATCAGTAACAATTATTTGAATAGCAAATACAAAAATAAATAACTTCATATTTGGGCTACAAATGAGTTTTACCTATGTGAAAACTGAAGGCAAACTGCTTTAGACAAAAATGAAACTAGACTGTATTTCATCAAGAATAATGACTAAGCTCTTTTCGTTTCTCTATTTTCTACCTCAACATATCTATCTTTTTTTTTTGTTTTGTTTATGGCACAAGAGAAGTATCTCATCAAAACTGTAAACTGTAGCTTCAGGTACAGACTCGATTCACAGCTGTGTGAAAACCTTTTCCCTCTCCCTGTAATATAAAACACTTTACATGTATTATTGTTTCTCTCTCCTCTGTTGGGAAACGGTCATCAGAAACAACAAAGACCCCACAGACATCTACTACAACTACACTGAAAAAAAKGATTTTTGGGTGTAGTAACATTTATTTAAATATTCTTTTAAATTTTACAAAAAAAATGTCAAAATCTCTAAACTACTAGAATTTACTAAAACAATATGCATTATAATATACACTGCTCAAAAAAATAAAGGGAACACTTAAACAACGCACGCTAACTCTCGATCTTAATCAATGAAATATTCGCATTGATTACTTTGTTCTGTACAGAGTTGAATGTGGTTCACAAAAGTTTGATTTACTTGGAGTTAGCGTGCGTTGTTTAAGTGTTCTCTTTATTTTTTGAGCAGTGTACATCAATATAAATGTACAAAAAAGTAAATGCTAATATTATTTTACTAGTAATATTTAAGTGCTTTTTCTGGACATCACATAAACATGAATATATTAAGTAACTTCTTCTCTTCTGGGCTAAAACTGAGCGTGCATGCACACACAAAGGCTGCTGCTCCTCATTCCCTTGCTTCACTTTTCAAGGAGAGGACAAGACATGGTNGTGTTGTTCCATAGCCAGCTTTACTTCCTGTTCACTTACTGCCAAATAATTTGCACATGCAAACTTTTTGAAGAGATTTTTATACAAAACTGAAAGTTTCCAAATCTATGGGATATATCAAATTATATAAATCAGACTTGTGAACTGAACTGAATTGAAATTGTTTCGTGACGGACTTTGTTATATTGAGAAATATCAAATCATCAACCAAAAAAATGAAATAATATATTTTGATAAAGCTGGTGAATTGATCCTCACAAGCTGAACTGAGGACATACGTCTGAAACAATAGCTGCAAATGGACACAATATTAATGCCAAACTGCACATTTAAACGGCTGAAATTGGTGTGAATTTGGTGCACCATCAACCCTTTTGTTCTAAGGAAACAAATACAGTACAACCATGTGGCTCAACCAGACCAGTTCAGCCTGATAAAGACCCACAATGTCAACTCATTTAGAAAGCACTTTACAAACAACAAAAGCTGCACAAAGTGCTGTACGACAAAAAGCAACAATACCAAAAATAATCTTAAAAAGATATAAAGTAAATCAAATCAATATGGCAAAATACAATAAAACATTACAGCTAACAAATCAAGTTGTCAAGCTATATTTCAGTCAAATGCTAAAGAGTAGAAATGTCTTAAACAGCACCTTGAAACAAGATTTTCATAGATTTTATATGAGAAGGTAAATTATTCCACAAAACAGGAACAACAGCTGCAGAGGAGTGATCACCTCCACTTTTAGATCGTGGATCATCTGCTTGAATTGAGTGTTTTAGATGACAAATTATGTTTTCAAAGATCCAGGAGATGAGATGACCCTTAAAGACTAACACTAAAATCTTAAAACCAAATCTGTAACAAACAGGAAGCCAACAGGCTCTTGTTAAGTCTCTTTTATTATTTTTGTGATACTGTTAAAAGCCAAAAAGTGACATTTGTACCATCTGCAGAGGAGAGGACTGATCTTTGCTCTGCAAGGAGCTACTGTAATAACTCCACAAACAGACATAACTGATAGCTTCTACATGATGCAACACCACTGAGTGGCTGCAGATAATATTTACAGTGTTTTTTATATCGGCATCTAAGTAACTCAGTCCTGATTTACAAATTGTCAGGTCTGGTAGTGAAGTGGACCCAAACGCAGGCAGGCTCAGGCTATAAAAAACTTTATTAAAGAAAGACCAACGTGGTGCAAAAACTACAAAACCAGTAATCCTGACATGAACATAGAGAGCTGACATGAGGCAGATCCAAACAACGAACAGAAGAGGAAGTGGAGGAAGAGAGGCGGTAATATAGTCAGAAGATCAGTGGAAAGTGGAGACAGCTGAGATAAAAACAAGTGAAGACAGGTGTGAGAAGACCTGGAAGGAACCAGAAAACACTGAGGAATAAGTTGGGCATGAAAGACACAAGTCAAACACCAGAGGGGGGCATAACACAAGACAACCAAAAGTACACACAAGGCACACATCCTCACAAATAGTTTGATCACAAACGTTTTGCTCTATAAAAACACTTTATGTGTCAGTTATAAGTAAATTTAAGTTTCACTTAATGATTTGTTTTCAAAACTTTGAACATCTTTTCGCATCATTGTTCATTTAAAAACCTTTTCTAAACACAGAATTAAAACTTTGTGTAATCATTAATCATTCTTT
>NW_013952799.1:410772-411974 GCF_001266775.1 Austrofundulus limnaeus
ACATACATACATACATACATACATACATACATACATACATACATACATACATACATACATACATACATACATACATACATACATACATACAGATAAAATATTCTCAAACACATGTGAGAGAATCCAGCCATCATTTGTGAGCTGAAAGACTTTTTCTGCAGGGTTGTTCAAATTTTACGGGAAAAAAAAGACTTCTGTCAGCTTTATTCATGCAGGACTTTTCTATTGGTCTCATTGGCGCCTCTAGTGTTTGGACATGGAACTGCACCCAGCATCATTACTCGGTCAAAGGACAGATGAGTGACAGGACAGGGGCACTTCAGGGGGCCAATCAAATTTCAACAGGGGCCAATGCACCTGTGGCCCCGCCCCTGATACTGGTAAAAGCCAAAAGGCAACTTTTTGTACCATCTGCAGATGAGAGAACTGATCTTTGCTCTGCGAGGAGCAACATTAATAAATGTGTTGTAATAAATATACGAATATTTTTTTTTATCTTTGAAGAAAAAACAGAGCTTTAACTCCACAAACAGATGTAACTGAATATTTGACAGCTGAAATGATGTGTTTATTTAAAAGAAGTTGTAAAAAATTGCACTGAGGCTTGACATCAGAGGTTAGAAGTAAAGTATTAGTTACACAATTTCTGCTGAAAAAGAGTAATTCTGTTTTGTTTTTATCAAAATAAAGGAAGTTTGAGTTCAACTTGGTCTTAATTCCAGACAGTATATTAAAGGCTTCATGGAACTTTTAATATTTTATCTCTATAGACAAACTTCAAAGGTGTATGAAAAACAGCAGAAATAATTTTTCCATRTTTGAAAGTTTTAATTCATACAGACAGGGGTGGAGCCAGAGGGGTGTCTGGGGTGGCCAATCAGAGGTTAAGGCTCCACAGTTGACTGACAACTCACTTAAGGTGGTACTGAAAAATTCAGTMAATTGTTAATTTGTTTTTTATTTTTTTTAAAATGCATTAGTGGAGCAATGCAGCAGTAAAACAAACATACTAAACTAAACAAAACATAATATTCCCATGGTATTTGAGGGTTAAAATTAGTAGTAAACTATTTTTAAAATAGCATGGGGTTTATGAGGGGGTCCCTGGAAAGGTTTCACACTTGTAAGGGGCCCCTTGACCCAAAAAGTTCGAAAAGCCCTGGTTTACAGCATCAAAGGCTACACGTCCAACAACATCAGCA
>NW_013952799.1:411984-413032 GCF_001266775.1 Austrofundulus limnaeus
AGCGCTAACATTTCTTTTTGCACTTTAAGTTATTCCTTTTCTGTTGTTTGCATTTGGATGACTTCTACTTTTTTAGACTTCTGGCATTGCATCATTTTTGGGCGTTCCACTGAGCTTGTTTCAGACTGTTTGGATAAAAATAACTTGTGTTGCTGCAATCTAACATCCAGTAATGAAAATGGTCTAAAACACTGAATTGTTGTGAGCCATAGAAACATTTTTACAATGAGTACATAAACAAAAACTGAACCATGAACCAAATGAGTCTGTGTTTAAACCGTGACATTATTTATAAGTGTTGACCCCATTTGTTCTGGCAGAGCTGTATTATGGTCTGGCAGCAGGGGTTGGAGTTCTGATTCTGATCATCTTCATCTGGAGATACAGATTAAAAAAACAAGGTAAATGTTTAGTTTGGTAATTCAGTCAATATAATCATAGCTTCCCTTTTCCTATTTCAAACATACATCTTTTTGAGCATCTTGGGTGTTACATGTTTCAGTACAGTATAACTTTGTGCAATTTTATATCTCAGATTTTAAAGAAGAAAGCTTTTTTATGACTTTCATTGCCATTTCTGTAGGTGCAAACAAACTGAACCACATCTACGATGAGATACTGGATACTGCAGAACTTCAGCCTACAAGTGGTAAGAAATGGTTCCTAAAGAATTATATGTATACTGTATWTATTAAGAGTACTGGGCAACAAAGGTTGTGCGTATTTCTGAATTTTTGTTAACATATAGTCAGTGATGGGACACTAATACTGAAATCCTTTGATTGCAACTACAACTGCATGTGGTGGATTGTTTAAAATATGGTGGGCTTCTGTCATCAGTTAAACAGAGGACGAAGTGTCTGCAGAAGAGTCTAAACAAAACAGGAAGTTTTTGCAGTTTAACTCTAGTGATTCATGCAGGAAGTGCTTTTTATCAGGTCGTGCACAAAGCCTAACCAATCACTGAAGAGGAGTTTCATCATCTATAACTGCCTCATTTCTTTAATAAGAAGTCTCAACATTCAGAGGTCAAAATAAAATGTTATTT
>NW_013952799.1:417200-423546 GCF_001266775.1 Austrofundulus limnaeus
CTTAAAACCAATCTAAAGTTTTAGACAAAATGCAATACTTTTCTCTAAGTTAACTGCAAATAATGAATAAATTATTAAAGTAGTTTACCAACACGTCATTATGATTCACAACATTATAACTAAACAGGGCATCTTCATTATTAAATTAAAGCTTTATTATATTTGATTTAGTAAATCAACAAACTGTTTTTCTGTGTTTTGGTCAAATCATGTTGCTGTTTTACATCTTTTCTGCATCATTTGGACTTTTGCAGAAATGGATCACAGTATTTGCATTGTCACAAGTGAAATATTTAAGATTCTGAGTTACAATTAATGTAGCTTCACAGGAATAAAAATATATTTTTTACTCAAAGCTGCTCCTGTGACAGGACTAGAAATGAGGATATGAACCTTTTTATTTTTATGCATTTTCATTCACAGCAGATGAACATTCAGGTGGACTCAGAGGGTAAAATTTAAACATGAAAACTTTTGTTTATTTTGCAGATTTATTCCACAAAGCTTTTAATGAGAAACAACAGATTAATCTATATTGTCGTCCCCCTGTGGAGAAAACTGTCACATGGAGCCTGGAGAGAAATGGAAACAAAACTGATATCCTTACATCTGATGGTGAAGGAACGAAAAAACACATTAAGGGAACGTCTAAAATATATGACTCAGCAGCAGATGGGTCATTTTTTATTCTAAAAGCTGAAATCTCAGATTCTGGAAAATATTTCTGCAACAATAAACCAGCTGTGRATGTGACAGTCATCCCATCAGGTAAGAAACTTTCTAAAAACTGTTTTATTTTGTTGTTGTTGTCAGATTGTGGTTTTGTTAAGGTTGAACAAAAATAAATAATAGATATGAAGATGTCTACTTAATTAAACCTACATTACATGTTAGGAAACAAGGGTTTTATGTAACATTTCTTGTCCCTGAATACAACATGAGAAGAGTTGTATAATGTCTTGCAACACATATTTTACTGTATGTTTGTTTGATTTTTTAGGAACAATAATAAAGAATGTTGAAAAGGGAAAGAACATAACTTTAGATTGCCCCTTTGTTGGTGAGGAATCACATGAACCAACATGGAGCAGAGAAGTCGCTGGAAAATCAGAACCACTCCGGTCTCCTGTTCCTGTTGTGGTCAAGAAGCTGAGAATAAGAAAAGCTCAACTCAGAGACTTTGGATTGTACTACTGTGATGGAAAACCAGCTGTTTATCTGAATGTGACCAAAGACACAAAACATGATGCAGGTGAGGATTTAATGATGAACACACGAGACAAGGAGTGTGGGCTGAAGTTCTTCAGTGTTCATAAGCAGTTTCTTATTAGCCTTTTTCTACTTTAGGCTTTAGCATTTTGCTTTATTTATAGCTATTTATGACTTTTAGTTTTCAGCTGGTGTTTTAACTTAGAGTCTTCAGTAATTTTCTGTAGTCATTCAGCCTCGGTAAATGATTAAAACGGATGTTTCTAACTTGAATATTTAAACAGACTTTCCAGTACAGTGAATGACCGTACTGATCCTCCCACCTCCCAAGATTAACAGGAAACATAACGTTTGAATAAATGGACACCGATATTAATGCCAAACTGCACATTTAAAAGGCTGAAATTAAAATTACAATTAGATCTTAAATAACACTGATCAGCTGAGGAAAACATCTCATCACATGTTGTTATTGTGATAAAGTTAGATTGTGTTTAAGGCTGATATTTGCTGTTAAACATTTCTTCTACCTACAGCAACACAAAGAACACCAAGAACGACCACAGTGACAACAATGAAAACAACTACAGCAACATCACCATCACCACCAAGAACAACAACACCAACAACAACCAAAGCATCAGCATCATCTACACCACAAACATCTGCTTCTCCTCCTGGAACGACAAACGGTAACAAATGATGACAGAATTTAAATATGTGGAAATTATCTTTGAAGGTAAAATTACAAACCAGCTGGTTTTGCATCATAAATGTTCAGTTCACAGAGCAAAGCCCTGAAAACAAACCAACCATTGTTAAAAGGGAGTTGTTTTTTGTTTGCCATTGTCTTACTGTTTTAGGTTTAGTTTAGTTTATTTTCATCAAAATATCTTTAAATGTGTTTAAACTTTAATGTGCCATTTAATATGTTGATCTTTCATTTGTTCAGGCAGAAACACTCATCAAGAAAAATACTTTTTTATCAGCTTGCTGGTTAAAAGTGGTGCCATCATCCTTCTTACCATCATCACCCTCCACCTCATCTGCAGGTGCAGACCAGAAATACAAGGTAAGAAAATAATTGTGTCAGAAATTGTTTCACAGAACTCATCGACTGTTTCAGAAAATCCTAAAATAATAAGGAAATACAAACTTTTTTTATTCTGTGACATTATTTGTGATTTTTGCAGGTGTGGACAAACAGAGTGATCTCTATGATGATGTAATGGCTGATAAAGAACCTGGTGCCTCTCTGACACATGGTGAGAAACAAAAACTGCTTTTATATTTGTATTGTACCGTAAACTATATAAAAGGACTTCTGCATCTTTTTGTTTTGCGCAGTCACTTGATAAATTATTCAGAAGACAAAAAAAGTTAATTGTTCTAAAAACATTGTTTTATTGACAAAACTAATTAAATATTCCCTCATTTTTGATTTGTTCTTTTGCAGATGTGGAGAGTTATGTGTGATGATGATGATCATGAACAAAGGGCTAAACAAATAAAAATTTGGATTTTGTGATAAATTCAATTAATTTTTGGAGAGCCGTSACGTACATCTTCTTTTTTGTTACTTTTTGTCTTTATTCCTGTTTTTTAATCACAGGATACTGATTTGAGCTGGATACTTAAGATATTTTCTCTCTATTTGTACATTTTGACACATTAAATAAGTCTGCATGTAATGTTTTGTTCTGTCTACTCTTTTGTTTTGGCCAGAATATGCTTGATAAAGAAATATTTGATGAGATTGGTCAATGAAAGAAAATTGAAATAGATCTATAAACTGTGTATAATCCTGTCTTTTTACTCTTTACTCCCACTCAGTGGCTGGTGATCATATTAAAGCTGAAGCTTGAGCTGCACAAAATATTCATTATGTCACTGACGTTGACCAAATTAATCATTTATAAATTCACGTGTGTTGTTCCATAGCCAGCTTTACTTCCTGTTCACTTATTGCCAAATAATTTGTGAACTTTTTGAAGCGATTTTTATACAAAACTGAAAGTTTTTAAATGCTAGGCACATGTGCAGACCTGATCAACTTGAAATATCAAGTTAAGTGCTCAAGTACGCTGTGAAAAATAAACATTTCACAACAAAAGTTGGTTGCACTCATTGTTAGTTGTAAATAAAACTGTTGATGTTTGTATTCAGGTCATTTTTTTTATTTTCCACACTGCTCAGATCTGCACWGAATCCATGTCTGAAAACAGGAAGAAAAGCAGGAGGGATGTGAGGAAAAAAAACTGTGACGAACTGAAAGGTTATACTTAAGGAAAACCAGCAGCTCTGCAGTTGTAGATCTTCTTTTTTTTTCTTGAAGATGCTTATTTTTCTGATCTTCTGCCATGTTTGGCTCCTGATTGCTGATCTGCTGCACTGTACAGAAAATATCACAGGTAAAAACAACATCTTTATGTTTTATTATTCAGAGAAATAATCTAAATAACTGTAAATAATTTTATTAATAGTTATATTGTATATATAAAAGCATTTGCACAATGTGTTGTCATTTGTTTATGTTAAAAATGAAACTATTCGACTATGTTTGATCAGTTTTGATAAGGTGATTGATGATGTCTGAACAGCTGAGACTATGAGATTAAAATGTAAGCTTTTACRAATATAATCCATCAGGCTTGCCAATGAGCTTCACAGCTCACAGATTCCCCGGAGTGATTTAGTGGAATAGCCCCGATATAAAATGTTTTTTAATCCCAAACACATAAATTTACAAAACGGTAACATTTATTCTAAAGGTAGRTTATAGATTATTGTAATACTTAGGCAAATGTTTTCAAGAAAATTGTTATATGTAGGTATTAAAATTGAAATTTTACACATTTTCTTCTTTTCAGTTAACCTTTTTTGGAGAAAAAAATGTTTTAGCAGCACAAACGTTAAATGTGGGGTTGTGATAATATTTTCCAGCGCTGTTCTTACTTTAGTCTRACTGGATGACTGTGAGCATGTTTCCACGAGAAAAAAGAGGAATTAAAAGATAAAACGGGAAATAAGATGACGTAACTGACCTCCAGTCTGGTCCGAGCAGCACACTTKTATTATGATCATCAATATATAGAAGGAACATCACTTTTTATGTTAATTTTTAGCTTTACTTTGATCAAAGATGACAATAAAACTTCAATACTTTAATCAAAAAAGCTTCAGGAGCGAATTTGTGGCTTTGGAAATGACACAAGAACAAAATTAAAGTATTTTCTGTTCTACACAATAAACTTCATTTAAAAATCACATTTAAAATAATCAGACTTAAACATAAGGAACAAATATTTATAATAAATAACTGTTTCAGGTGTCCACGCTGGAAACTTCAGATTTGTGCTCAGTCCCATCCCCACATCTGTGATCCGGTTCTCGGTCCCAGAGGATCACYACGTCTGTCTGCCGTGTCGGGGCTCCGACAGCTCAGACGTGATCTGGACTCATCAGAACAGGAAGGTCCTGGTGACCCGGCATGGGACCACCCAGACCAACGAGGACGAACAGAGTTACCTTCTCCAGACTGACGGTGGTCTCTGTCTGCAGCAGCTGGATGATTCGGACAGTGGGGAGTATCACTGTAACCAGCAGCTGGTGGCTGAGCTGCAGGTGCTCACAGGTAGAAATTACAGTAGATGAAACTGCAAATCCTCATAAAGTCAACAGTTTGTRACAAAAACCCATCACTCCTTTATTTTATTTTTTTTCCCCTCAGGTCATGACTTTATAGTGTCTGCAGGTTGGACACTTCTGCTCCCCTGCAGAGGCTCCTCTAAGTCTAAACAGAGGTGGTTTAGGCAGAAAAAAGGACAGAGRAAAGAAGTTATTTACACCCGCTTCAGAGATGGTACAGAGAAACCRGAGAGGGACTGGGACCGGCTCAGATACAGGAACGATGCCCTGCAGATCAGAAACCTGCAGCCGGAGGATGCTGGAGAGTATCTGTGTAACAATGTGCTGCAGGCCAAACTCACCGTCCTCGAAGGTCAGTGTTCTTTCTGTTTTTGATATTGTTTTTATTGCACTGCTAGTTAACGCAAAGGAACAAATAAAAACACACGCACACCTTTTACTTTCTCCATTACAGGATTATAAATACATACTCATTTCCCCATTTTTTGGACACACACACACCTACACTTGTCYATACCTTACATGGGACCCATGTTCACTAAGTCCCTTAATTGGGACCAGTGTGACCCTGGATTGATGAGAACCACTCATAAGCACACCCATGGAGAAGGAGCTCAAAAGCTAATGTGACACAAGGCTGTCAAACAGACCTTRTAAAAACTCCTCATCATGCTAATAATCTGTGGTACACAAGGTCAACAGGATGTTGGAAATGACGAGCCAAAGCTGACATGCATAAAAAAGGCTTGGACCCCGGTCTTAACTGCTTTGCAGTTCTAGTTACTTTGGGTTCTGTATGTTTTTTTCATGATTAACGCAGCAAACTAAACTAATTCAAAGGTAACAGATCTTTGTAAAACTTGGTTTATTTACCAATAATGACTTTAATTGCTGGATGTTTGGCCCCTTAGCTGTTGGCCTGACTGTGACCCCCRGAGYAATTTAGTTCAATAGACCCTGCTTTATAACATCTTTACAACAAAAGGAAATTATCACTGAATTTCTTAATTTCTGTTAGATATCTGCATGAGCTATTTTTTCAATTTGATGTAAAAAACCTTCAATGTAATTTAATGTGTCACTTCTTCAAAATGTTCCCATAACTCTTTACAATCATATTYATATAGCAATGTAATGATGTCATGGCTACAGTATGAAGTTTTGATCTTCTAAACTTATATGTAAGTGTTGTGATCAAKGTGCAAGTATGGTTTTATCTAAACTGTTAATTTTTTTAAGATATAATGTTCAAACGCTGTCATTATAAATATAATTAATGGTAAACTTTGTTTTATGCAGTGCACTCTGAGAAAACCAGCAGGACTTCATCCTTCAGCACAACCACACAACCAGTTGTAATGAAGACAAGTATGGTTCCATAAATTATGTTTAGCTTTTGATCTTCTAAACTTATATGTAAGTGTTGTGATCAAGGTGCAAGTATGGTTTTATCTAAACTGTTAATTTTTTTAAGATATAATGTTCAAAC
>NW_013952799.1:424280-431005 GCF_001266775.1 Austrofundulus limnaeus
ATGCAGTAACGATATTACAAGAGTAAAATATGCCCACCAGAGAGCACTACAGAGTTAATTTCTAAGATTTTAAAAATTTGTTGTGTTTATGTTTGGAAGYAAAAAGTAAATGTAGTTTAAACTGAAAGTCAAAGTTTTAAAAAGCTGCATGTTGTGTACTCTGCAGCAACAAAAAGACAAGACGACACAGAGTTGCAGTTGTGGATAACGTCCAGACCTCAAATTGGTAAAAATCAAATAATAAAAGTAGTTTTGATAAAGAGCCAGATGAAAGTGAACTGACTTGATGCTTTTGTCTGTCTGCAGACGATGAAGGGTTTGAAGGTCCGTCCCAGCAGGAGGACATGATCCACTACGCTTCTTTGGGCCGACAGAACTGGAGGGAGAGACCCAGTTCTCCTCCACCAAACCAGAACCACAACGTTATTTATTCTTCWGTCATCACCAGACCTGCAGCCAAACGCGCGGTCTTCTGATTTCTGACTTCATCTGTGCACTTTTCCCTTCATCTCAGCATCTCTATTAAAGTTAGAAACTCATTTTAACTGTGAGTCTATTRTCCAACACACAGCCAGTAAATAAAACACATGAACCAAGAAAGCCRCACCTTTTTGAGTCTACAGTTTATTCAAAAAGTGACAGAGTGAAATAAATGTGAAAATCTGACATAATATGGAGATTAAAAACATGGATCCTRCACATTCCTTCATAAACATTAAAAAAGTCTTTGGATTTATTAACATTCGCATTCTTCTGTTAARCAGCAGTATAGTTGTTTCTTTAAAAATTGAAGTGGAGCACTATTTTTACAGCTGTGACATCATTTAAAACAATACTGGCTAACTTAAAGAAGTAAAAACAGTAAAAAAATAGCTTTAATAGAAATAAAAAAGTAACTTAAAATTAACAATAACATTTTTATCCAACAGTAAAACAGTCTTCCTTGCTGAATGGTGAGCTAAGAGAGAAAAAAAAAGTTAAATCTGGTTTTGGGATCCAGTGAAGTTCTTGCATCCGGTCACTGCCGAGTATGTGGTGAGGTCTTCGATAAGCCTGGGTCGACCCCTGCCAACTGGACCAGGTCTGTCTACATGTCTCAGGCTGGAGTAATGTAAAGACTCTACCTATAGAGACAGAAATGAGATTATACTCCAGGTTCACATTAATGGTAAACAAAGGCGTGTTTGAAACTAACGTTTCTTTGTTTGCCTCTGTTTAAATGGGACTAAACTTGCTTTTTTTTCTTGCAAATGGGTTGAGCCAAGTTCTCTCACATGATCCCAGAGTGACTTTGAACTCAAGACGCTAACAGGACTCGTGGACTGTGAGAAACCTGGTTTATTACCAAAATAAAAAACCTTTCAAGGCCATAAAATACAACCATCAAAGGGAGGACAAGAAGGAAAATTACAGCTGACAGGAAACAGAACAATGAAGAGCAGAGGAGCTGCAGCAGAAAGACAGAATGTGAAGGAAAACTAACGAGAGAGAACGAGAAACACCTGAGGAGAGATGAGAAGGACCAGAGGAGAGTGGGCGTGGCAGGAAGCTGAGAATCAAAATTCATCATAATCAGAACGAAAGGAAACGAAACTGAAACAAACAGATCAAATAAACAAAACTAAATACTGAAATAAGATATAATGATCAAAATGAAAACTGAACCTGATCTAGAAAATAAAGTTCCATCCAAAACATGACACTTTTTTGTGCTTTTTTTCTGGTTGTGTTGCATTGTTGGACCTTCTGCCTTAAGGAGGAGCTCATGGATCAGGAGATGAACTGATCARCTGAGCACCATCTGCAGTAACGAGGGCGTTGGTCAGGTTTGTTATGGTGAAGGAGGAGCTTCGTCAAAAGGCAAAGCTCTCATTTTACTGGTCTGTCTACAGTCCAGCCCTCACCTGTTGACAGGAATCATAACTAAAAAAAAAAAAACAAGATCCTGGATACAGAGAGCTGAATGGATTTGCTCTCATTGATCACTGGGAGAAGTCCTCAGGGCAGACCCAGAACTTGTTGGAGGGATTATGTTTCCCCCCTGGCCTGGAAACACCTTAAAGTCCCCCAAGAGGTGCTGAAGAGTGCTGCTGGGGAGAGGGGTATCTGGGTTTCCTTCCTGAAACTATTGCCTCTGTTACCTGACCTCTGATRGGCAACAGAAAACAGATGGATGGAATAGAACTACTGTTACAACTAATAATAATATAACGGAGCCTACCTTTGTATTTTATATAAACTAAATAGTTTAAAGTTGCATAAAGTCAGCTTTACCTCTGCAACCTTACACCTGGAATCCTGGCTGGCTGGATTACAGCAGCAACAAACCTGTTTACCTGAAGGGAAAGCAAAGATCAGGTCAGATAATAAACACTGTGTGTGTGTGTGTGTGGGGGGGGGGGGTATTTAACTTAGAGTTTGGTGAATTATAGTGAAATGACAAAAAAAAAAACATTGGTCTTTCTTTTAAGTTTAGTCAACACGAGTTAAAGCAACTTCATGAACAAGAATAAAGAAGAAAAACAAAGGTTTATTTTACATAGATTCATATTTTACCTATGTAAATGTACATAGGAATAGTTTTCTGAGGAGATCCAAACAGTAAAGGTACATTTGTTGCTGGCTGAGAGTGGATGATTCGTTTGTTTTGACTGCGCCGTCCCTATTTTTAGACTTGGACATGGACACATGGTCTTTTTTWATTTTATTTTATAGTTTTTTTATTCTTAATGAGACGTTTATGTGGATAAATAAAGTACATGTAGGCTTTMTTTAGGATTCTTATTTTTGCAGCAGGATTTATTAAACAGCAAACAGAAGCACAGATTCAACAAAAAATACTTACTTATGTCAGTTTTTGTAATTTAATAAAATATATATATCAGTTGTATTTATTGTCTTATTTTTTTCTTATCTGATGTTGTAAGCTTTTTTATTTTGTTATAAGAGCTACTTGAGTAAGTCAGTTCCAACCAGATACAACAAATGATGCATAAATTAAAACTTTTTGAAGACTAGATGRCTTCAGAGGCAGATAAATACAATAAAGTATTAATAACTCCCAGTCTGGGCACACCYAGTCTCATTTCCAATGGTCTGATTTCCAGGAGAGGCTGTAGGTGAAAGTGAAAGAGTCTAAAGTGAAACTAAAAGGAGCATTTGTTCTAGGCAGAGCAGGCAGGAAGTCAGGTTTTCCTTTTCTCCGTTTTTTTTTTCTCCCTAAAAAGATCAAACTCAGCTCAGTTACAGGATTAACAAGAGTTTTTTCCACTATTTTTTAAACGTTTACGATCGTTGCTCCTGCTTTCCTTTATTACCTGTCTGCACCATGGCAGATCAGAGGCTGAGCCTGCAGGCCCTGTCAGTTCTCTGCGGCTGCAACGTCGAGCTGACGAGTGGAGCCTCGCAGATCACCCCCCAGGATTTTGTCAACGTTGTAGCCCTCAGGGAGTTTTACAAACAGGAGGGATTTCGAGAGCTGGAGTACCCGAGCATAGGTACTCTGTCCCTGCAGGACGATGAGGACTTGTACAGCAGCCCCGCGGCTCTGACTGAGGGACCTGGGGAGAGCCTCAAACAAATGGTGAAGATCAACCCTGAGGACTTCTTCCACCCTCAGTATGACTATGATTTCACCAAAGTTAAGGTGAGCAGATATGAAGCTTTGTTTATTTGGTTGTGTAACATGTCATATGACCAAGGTCTAATAWTGTAATGAGTCAGGTTTAAACATGCTGAAACTGAGAAGTGAAAAAATCTGATTGGGGTTAAAGATCTAACAGTTTCTTGTCATTACTTCCTATGAAATACTAAAAYGACTCTGGCTTTTTAGAGCAGATTAATTTAGATGAAAGGGGACATATTCTGCAAAATCCACTTTTTTAGCTGTTGAATACATTTTGTTGTGGACTTGGAGTCTCCAGGAGGCAGAATTGTTTCATTTAGTCTCTCCTGGTGCTGCAAAGATATCTTTATTTAGTTTGGGTCAAATTTTTCAGCCCATTCAGTATTCTCTTTTTATATTTTCTGAATCTGTTATGTCAAATTATCTGTGACGGAATTACCATAAGGTCTGGAATTACCGACTACAATTTCCTCGTYTTAATTCTCCTCTGGTTCTGGGTCAACATATAAGACTGGATGGAYAAGTCTTCTGTTGTTGACGTCTTATTTAAATAGTAAATAAAAYGGCTCTTCACTGCTAAAAAAATGTAATAAAAAATGTAATGCCCTCTCTTGAACCGGAGTGGACCGGTCTGGAAGCCGGATGGAGGCGGGGCTTGAAGCAGTAACAAAATCAGCTGCTTGAGACACGTCTCAGAAAAGGGGGTGAAAGAGGGGCTGGTAAAGTTAAAATGAGGAYGAATTCACTAAAGCATTGTAGTTTCACTTCATAAAGACGCCAACTGAACGATTTAAATGTGAAAAATACAGATTTAAAAGCAGGATATGTCTACTTTAAATTAGGAAACAAGCAAGTGAATAAGAGCAACAGAGTGAGMAAATTTATCCCAGAAAGGATGATTTAATTGTAAAACAGACACACATTCAATCACAGAAAAAGTGTCAGTACTGAGTGTTACATGTAATCTCAGTAGAATTGTGATTTATATTTAGTATTGTTCTGCTATAACTGTTAACATCTTTCCTGGCCCTCAGGATGGTGATAAGACATTTCTGCGTGGTAATGAGAAGTATGTTCGTCCCTGCGGGTGGAACCGGGTGGCCCTGAAAGTCCTACAGAAATATGATGATGGGGATTCCTGGCTCGGGACCGGGAAGGACGCCTGGCCTGTCTCCTACCAAGGACAAAACATGGACGGCTCCCTCGGCATCATCCTCGGCCGCGAGAGCCAAGCGGATGACGAGCCCAGTTTTCTGGATGCAGGCGCCGCCTGCATGGTCAACGTGGAGACGAGAGGTAGGGGCGTGTACTCCACACCAGACATCAAGATGGCGGAGAAGTACTGCAAGATGTTCACATCCAAGGTGGATGGGAAGAAGTACAAGGTGGTTCTCCAGAACCGCATCAACCCAAAGAGCAGGAAGGAATGCAACAGAAAAGATGTGTGGTTGGTGTACATCCCTGAAGGCCACAACGACCTCCAGACAAAGGCCATYGTGCAGGAATCCCTCCGTCCGTACGGGCTGCTGCTGAAGCAGGTGTGAGTCAAAGTTCCAGCAGACAMAAGTTCATGTTCAGATACATTATCAGCACAGGAAAATCTGTATCATCACCCGCTTCGGATGTTTTCATCCATTAAATGGACGTTATTAGCCGTTATCAGTCCCATAGAATGACTTCAGACTGTCATCTGGTTAATATGAGGCATAAAACCACTAAGGTTAATTTTAGAGAAAATAACATGGGCTACGATAAAGTAGACCGGACTCCGGTGGTAGCAGACTGTTGCATTCCAATGTATATGGCACTGGTATCCCATTAGGAGGCACAGTCCCCTAGTGGGGACAGTCCCCTAGTCTGAAGCCATTCTATGGGACTGATAACYGCTAATAACGTCCATTTAATGGACTGATAACATCTGAACCGGCTGGAATTATTCTCACAGTGTTGCTTTGGGATAATATAAATGTGGTTTTGTAAGCTTTGCCTGTGGGGATTGAGCAATAACCAAGGTTTACAGTAAAACTTTTATTGCCATAATAGCTGAAAAATCAAGCTACATCATCATTCACTCACTTAAGCTACTTTTTTCTTTAAATAAAATTACTATTAGAGTCTAGATATAAAACATGAAGACTGTCGACTTTAGTTGCCTGGGAATCTGTAGCAAACACTGGTATTAGTGAGGAGTTGCTTACTAAATGCATCCACAGCAGAGTTAACCCCTAATTTACACTAGATGAGGTTCTGCTCCACTGTGGTGCGCAGTTTGCCACTGTTTGTTTGCATCCCGATGTATAAAGCGTCCGCTCCACTTTGCCCTCTGGCAAAAATTGGATCTAATTTTGACGGAACGCCGTCCACTCACTGCCGCCCTGCGCCGCCTTACAGAGCCAGTGTAAATACTCTCATTGATTATAATGGTTGCATATTTGCTGTGGAGGAGGGACCGGAGTGGAGCAGAACCACATCGAGTGTAATTTAGAGTGGAAACAGGAAGAAAATACCTCTTTAAACAGTCTGTGGGCTGATTTAACTTTTTTTAAAAATCGGAAGCCGATCATGTCACAATCTGTACAATGAGAAATGTAARTGGTGAGATTAAAATATTTAGTTTGAGCACATAACTGAGTTGATTTGATGAATAAAACACACTTTTTCTTTCTTTTTTTTTCTTGAATTAAATATTTAGAGGTATTATAAACTGTATGTCAAAGAAAAGAGTATTTTAATATTTTACTTTGTTCAAACATTGCTGTGAGGCATGATGACACGTCTGATGTTTTCAAGGCATTATTACTTTGTTGTTGGTTTTTATTTTTATTTTTCCTGTCTGACATGCTGATTGTATAAACAAACTGTGGAAAATCTTTGCTGAGCAAATGTTTGGAACACGATGCATGTTTTAGTCAGTTCTCACGGTTTCTCTTCTAACCTCAAGGTGGATAAATGTGTAGGAAGTGAGAACCTTCGTAGAAATCACCTCGTCAGTGTGCATCTCATTGACAATGCACACTATTGTGATTCGTTTCCCATCCAAGTCATCTCAAATTTGCCATGCTTCTCCTCCTGCATACTTTGTCCTAGAGCTGCCATTGTA
>NW_013952799.1:434782-448824 GCF_001266775.1 Austrofundulus limnaeus
GTGTATACACCAATATACTGTAAATGCTTATTTATACTTATTTTGTGTTTTTGTAATAATTATAGGGGAAATGTTACATCAGCTATTATTTTATTACCCTTTAAATTGATTTCTGGAGATTATCCAAGGTGCTTCATGACCCATAATTGGGTCCCAAGCCCAACTTTGGGAACCAAAGTGCACTGGTTCCCAAACTTTTCAGCTTTTGACCCACAAAATAACAGTAGCAGAGACCTGTGCCCCCAGCTGTTTGTGGATGATAAACATTTGTATCAGGTCAACAAAACATGGGTATAGTAACAATATTTTTATACTACATTTATCCGTTTTAAATACACTAACCTCACTCCTTTGTGACAACTAAGGCAAAAATGTAATTAATTCTGAAAATCTTTTCAGGACCCCTCCTTGATGTTTCGGGACCCCACTTTGGGTCCCGACCCCAACTTTGGGAAACACTGCACTTGACAATTAAAATGACAACCAGTTGAATAAAAGCCCTTGGGGCTTAAGATGTTTTTTATCACTTCAGTAGAAAACGAAACCAAATATTATTAGTTCATTTATTTCTTCATCATCAGTGACTTTTTTAAGCGAGAAGATAAGAAAGAAAATAAAAAAAGGGAAATAAACTGGCTTAAGATGTTAAGAAAAAGAAACTCTTTATGTAACTCAGCGTTAACTCTGTTTGAAAAAAAAATAAGTTAGATTTTTTCTGCATTTACTAACAAGAAAAATATTCTGCAGGCTCATCTATTCAGTTTATTACACATACAATAAATCACAAAATACAAWTTTTTCTAGCTCTGAAATTTCCTTTTTTCAAAGTTAGAGGACGTTACCAATGTTTTGGGATTATTCACAAAATAACATCAAACAAAAAATTGCATTATTAATGAAAAACTTAATTATCCAAATCATTGTTTATTTACTACATACGGTATAACCACATTTACAAAACATTTMGTCTCAAACCAACAAGACATGGTTGGAAAAATGAACAGAAAATTTTATTAATTTTTAAATTAGCACTAAAATCTTAGTTTGTGGAATATTAGCGACTTATTCATCTAACTTACCTTTGGTTATTTGACTTACATAAAGCAGTAAAGACAAAACAGCTCAGTTAAACATGGTTAAAAAATAGATAAATATATTCWGGACAAAAAAGCAACATTTGGCGTTGATTTTTGGGAATAAAAGTTGCAACAACAAGAAAAGAAGAAACTGCTTTATGAGTGTATTTTAAACATACTGAGGCTTCTCAGGGTCAGTAAACGACAAGCCTTAGAGATAAGAGAAATAAAAATCAAAACCAATGCAAATGTCAAATAATAAAAAYATCCAACAAAACATTTAACTGTTGCAGGCAGGATGAGCGATGTCAGCCTCTTTATTTGTCCGTGGTCAAAACAACGACTCATCATGGTTTATATGAAGCCTAACATTTAACACCATTATAATTATACATTTTCTGCTAAAACCTTTGCTTTTATTATATTTGATTGTGTTTTAATTTTTTTTAAATTAAAAATCTCCATAAAATGAACCCATTAAAGAAGACATAAAAAATTAAATCTTACCCGTCACTTTGAGGTGAATTCCTTCGTTAACACACACAACAGCTTCACACCTGCTACTGCAGAAGTACAGCCCGGTGTCCTGCTCCTCCACCTCCAGCACCTCCAGGCGGATCAGCCCGCTGTTTGGCTCTTCGGTGACGTGCATGCGACTGCTTCTCTCAGAGTAAAAGCTGCATATAAGGTTTTTTTCTATTTGGCTCTTTGAGCAGCTGAGCAGAGGCAGCAGCTGGTCTGAGCGCACCTGGTACCAGGTGATGTCTGAGGTCAAGCTGGAAGTGATGTTGCAGGTCAGAGAGACGTTCTGTCCCGGGTGGACCACCAGAGTGGGGCGGGGGACAGGTGAGGAGGAGGACAAGTGACATCCTGCAGCACCTGAGGGGAGCGGATGAGAGGATCACTGTGATTGACGCTCGCTAAAGACTAACAATTTACATACACTCACATACAGCCAAAATAAAAATCAATCTGAGGGCCGCGGGCCAAATGCAGTAATATAATACACGAAATGCAAATACTTCTTAAGTAAAGTTGTTTTATTTTTATGAATAAACTAGCAGCCAGTGCAGTTGCCCACTTTCATTTTTTTTCAGCCCATGGACATGGAGAAAATTCAACATATCGGGCAGCAAAGGCTCATGGGAGTTTTCACAAATTCAAATTTGAGTATATGTGATATAAATGTGGAAATCTAGACGTGTGCTTAAATCTAATCTAAATGTCTTTTGTAGTCACTTATATTTTATGTTTAATCTTAACATAATTCAAAGATAAAGTGAGTACCATGAGTTAATCTGACTTCAGCTCCTTGTACCTGTAGTTGGACCAATGGTTGAAAAGTGSAAATATAGTGTTTCTACATAGGACAGGAGATTACAATCTAATAACCAGGACAACTGGTTATTAGATTGGCAGGCCAATTTTGGCCCACGGGCCCCACTTTGGGCATCTCTGCTTTATTGCGAAGGCAACGTGAGCGCGATGAGTTTTAAACTGGGATATCAACAGGGAGAGTAAACCCAAAGACTACCGATTTACAAACACTCACACACACAAATTGTTTCATCTTAGATATTATTTTTTTGCCTTCAGAAACCAGGTTGTCCAATTAAAACATTCAAAAACTCTGCATTTTTCAGCCATTTTAAAAACTTTGTACTAAATTCTTGACATTAACAAAACATCAAATCAGTATTTTATGAAGGTAGGTCATTGAAAACCAGAATCAAACATAAACTTTAAAATTAAAACATCCATTATCCTTATTTTTTTATCTATTTACACCGAGCACCCGTAAGTCCTGACTGCATCATGAAACTTTTCTGCACCATATGTAGAAACAAAGCAGACTGACAAAAACAAACCTTCATAAACTTGAATAAACACTGGTTTCACAGACTAAATCAACTATACTCTGATAAAAACTTATAAAATATTATTTCTCATCAACAATTTGTAGCAGCCCCCCTCGCTGGACGGCACCCTTGACATTTGCCTACACGGCCTATGTTACGGCTGGTCCTGCACATTAAATTCATAATTAAAACAGAGTTTATTTATATTCTTTTCTGAAGTCATAGATTATATTTTTGCAGGTTTTGCACTATAATTGTCTGCAAATAATCTGCATGTTCTGTGTAGCTGTCAAATAATATAAATTAAAATAACTTACAAATAAACGTGACAATCCAAGTGACACCTGACATGATCATAAAGTAGGAGAGTTAATTTCCAGACTTTGTGCACGAGCAGGTCTGCAGACTGGCAGCTTTATGGTTTGGGTGTCAGATGTGTTTACAGTGGGAGGGGGAACAAAGCGGGGTCTTGAGTTCATTAAAAACCACAAACATGTTTCCACTTYAGGAGAAAACAAGAGATATGACTTCCCCTCCTGACTGCAGCACATCTCCAGTTCTGTAGGTTTCGATTCTGCACAGGGGCGTCATTGAAGCGGCTTGGATGTACTGCAGAACCGAAGACCTTCAAAATAAAACCACTGTCGTTATGTTTTTCTTTTGGGGGGATTAATTTTATCACCTTTCATGCTGTTTATCACTTATATGATTTTTCTCGCGCCTGTGTGTGCGTTCACAAACGTGCAGCTCGGTTTTTCAAAATAAGAGACTAATTATTAACGCGAGTACCTTTATTGTGAAGGCGACGTGAGCGCGAGGAGTTTTGAACTGGGATGTCAACAGGGAGAAGTAAACCCGTAGCTTTCATTCACTGGCAGGTCCACGGAGGACAGAGACGAGGAGAGAACTGAGTTTCCAATAATTGCCACAATGAAAACACGGCTAAGGTAAGAACACTGTCATTTTTAGAAGCAAACAAGTTTTATTTATGCAACATGTTTAAATGTTTTACATCACTTTTAATCGTTTAAGGTGTCCACCCACTGTATTAGTTTGTTTTTATGTTGTAAAATTCTAGTAAATTAGCATGCAATCTGCAGACGTGCACATTTCAGAGTAAAAAAAAAAAAAAATTATTGATGTAATTCTCTATAAAGCCACAAGGGGGCGCATGTGGGTCTGGTTCCTCCATGGGTCAGAGTTTCGTTTTCAAGGAAGCCTGGTGCATAAATAGTTTCATTTCTCCAGAATGACACTTGTTTGTTTATTTATTTTTATTTACAGTTAATGTAKTCACAGTTTGGAGCAGATTTTATGTGAAACAAAAGCTAAATTATAGCAAGTTTTGTAAGTCAAATAATCTAAAATTAAAATTGTTTATTACAGCAATAAAGTTTTATCTGACAAATCAGGCTGGGAATAACAAGGAAGCACAGCATTTATTTACATTGTGGTATTTTTCTCCTTGTGTGTCTGTGTTTTAATTGTTTTAGGCTTTTCATATATCTGCAGTGTTTCCTTATTGGGGGTTTAGTTGGTGAGTATCTGGCTGTTCTCTGTGGTTTTAATAAATTACATATTTTGGACTTTTTAATTGCATCAGGTTAAACTTCAGCTGGATTAATAAGTGAGAAAAGGACACGAAGTAATTTGAACATTGAGTTAAAAAAACAGACAAGCATGTTTTTATTTTGAGTGTAAAAWTTAACCTMTAACGCAKTGGTTCCCAAACTTTTTAGCTTTTGACCCACAAAATACCAGCAGCAGAGACCTGTGCCCCCAGGTGTTGTTGGTTGATAAACATTGTTTTCATGTCAAATAAACAAGAACATAATAACAATATTTATTACTCTCTTTTTGTCCATTTTAAGTCCACTAACTTTTCTGTTTTGTAGCAACAAAGGCAAAAAGAAATTGTTGGTAGTTGTAATGTTTTAGTGTAAGTAATTCAGAAAATCTTTTCAGGACCCCACCTTGATGTTTCAGGACCCCACTGTGGGTCCCGACCCCAACTTTGGGAACCACTGCTCTAACACATTTGATAACATGGAGGGGGCGGGGCTTCTGATGCYACTTTACTCCCATCCAGAAGGGCGGCTGAGATGCTGGTCTGTTAAAACTATTAGGGTGAACTTTAAACAGGTGGACTATGTGGTTTCTACAGAAGTCCATTTGTGACATGAAATGAAATAAACTCATAAATAAAAAATTAAAAAAAGAGATGATCACGCACAGAAGTAAATTGGTTATTTTCCTAATCTTGTTTTATAGAAAATGCATTTAAGCACTGACGTTCCCGTCCTGTTTCAGACTCCTCTGCTCTGCCCTCTGGCGTCCGCCCCATCTCCGTCACGTCCAAGGCGGGCAGCCGGGTGGTGCTTCCCTGCAGCTGGAAGCCCCACCGGGCGGAGGTGAGCCCCTCCGCCTGCCACGTCCAGTGGGTGTCGCCGCCGTTCACCGTGTTCGAGCAGCGGAGCGAGGACAAGTGGCAGGCCAAGGAGTTCGACGGGCGGCTGGAGGTTCCCGAGGAGACGCTCGGCTCTGGGAACTGCTCCCTGATCATCAAGGACGTCCAGATCAGAGACACGGGGAGCTACGAGAGCTTCATGGTGGTGGACGGTGCCAGGTCCGGGAAGACTCGTGTCTTACTTCAGAGCGTCAGGCTCTCTGTGACCGGTGAGGGGAATGTTTTTTTTTTTTTTTTTTGCCACATTCTCATTTGCATATTCATATTTTTTTTTAAACTGTGTAAACTATTTGGATTTATTCATATTATAGCTCAATTCCTTCTGTTTTTGACATTGTTCAGATTTACTGGTTTCCATGACTTTCTTACGTAGCCCGCGAGTGGACATGGGGGTATTTTTTTTCTTTTGCGTTCCCTCGCAATACTATTACGTTACCTCACATTATCTTTGCATTACCTCGCAATACTTTTGTGTTACCTCGCAAAACGTTTTGCGTTACCTCGCAAAATTGTTTTGCGTTCCCACGCGAAAGTTTGTTTTGTATATGAAYTCAGTTAAATCAGACTTTTATTTTGAAATATCCAGTTACCAGAACAGGATGTGTCGCCACAGTTTGTGAATTTGACATTGATGTTGGGTGGCTGCACTGTGTTAAAATATGTGACACACTTCCATGCGTGGCTGTGTGATATATTCATTCTGAAGCTGAATTAAAGCAGTAGGCTAACTCGCTAATGGTGAACATGTGAGTTTGTTAATAAAACGGCAGGCACAACAGTGATAAACGACTTTTGCGAGGTAACGCAATACTATTGCGTGGGAATGCAAAAGAAAAAAAAAATCTCCCATGTCCCCTCGCGGGCTCCGTACTTGATGCCTTTCTGTTCCTTCCAGACAACAAATCCTGGGTTTCACATCCTCCAGGTCAAGACTTGGTTTTAGATCTCCACACATCCCACTCTTTTACAGTGGTCTTCCAGAGCAGGTAAACCGCTTACCTTCAACACAAACAACTTAGCAAAAAATAACAATAAAACAAAAACTGCTTTTATTTGAAACCACTGAGACAGTAGCGGAACCTGCCCGGGTTTAATCAGCGTGCATTGCCAATGCAATGCACACTATTGTGATTCGTTTCCCATCCAAGTCATCTCCACTTTGGCACGTTTCTCCTCCTGCATACTTTGTCCTAGAGCTGCCATTGTAATTTGTATCTGTAAAGCTCCTGTGCCAAATGATGACTATGCCTTTTGGTGCCTGTACAACTTATAATTTTTGAAATATTTATGTTTAATAAATTATAATGGGAGTCAATGGACCGTGTATTGGTCCAATACTGCCCCCTGCTGTATCTTCTCAGTATGGAACTGCACCATAGTTTAATAATTTTATTTAATCTCAATTATTGCAGTGATTACAATATTGATATATATATATATGTAATTTGATGTATTACTATATTATTGTCTCATAAGCATAAACATCATATAATATTGCTCTACTGTTGTAATATTATGCAGTTCTTTGTCAACGATCGTCATTGGCAATGTTGCCTCTATCTACACACATAGAAAAAAACCACTGGGATTGTACTTTCTCCCAGCACCAATGGTTTTGTGGTTTAATGCCATAGCCTTTCATGTGGGACATCAGGGTTCAAATCCCAGCCACAATACATTTAACAAAAATTTATTCTAACTTCATATTTTCACACAATTACCCTCATTACAAACACCTGCTGACAGCCACAAGCTGGTACTTGATTAGAAAACACATTTGAACTTGGTCAGTTCATTCTGCAAGTCCATTGCTGCAGGCAATGACATGCTACAAGGCAATGCACACTTGTTTTTACATCTTAAAARYCCATGTCTAGTTTAGTTTTGCTTTTCATTTCTTTGATTTCCCATGTCTGAGCTTAGATTTAAACTCATGCTATTCAAAAATGATTATACTGTGTCAAAGTCTATATTTTGAAAACAAGTAAAGTCGCTTCATTATTGTAATTTATAATTTAAATGTTTTGGTTGGTTGATTACATGCCTTCAAAGACAGCTTTCAGAATTAGGAGAAATTTTGGCGCAAAAAAAAGGTAAAAGTTTGACGACGTGTCAAAGTTTGAAACAAAATAAAAGTCCTAACACTTCTTGAAGGAATGCGTATACCTTTCAGCACAGAGTAGTCACAGTGTGTTAATAGTTGAGGTATGTGATGCTTTTACTGCACCAAATCTTACCTGATCAGTCGGTGCATGAAGTGTCTGCTGGGGGGTGACTCTCAGCTACTACCACATCAAATCTAAGCCCTGTTTATGTACRGTTTACTGAATTATAGCCAATTTTGTGTTTGCTCAGCCGTGCTGGCCTTATCGGTTAACCTCGAGAGTTAATCAGTTCTAGAGTTTCAACACRGTTTGCAAAAGCAATTCGTTAGATATTTTGCTAACGCCGCTGATGTTTAGTCTTCAGCAGCAGGTGATAATTCCTTCAGTCGGATGTTTTTAAATGTTTTCAACGTGTTTTTCTCTCCACAGGAACAGCTCGGCGTGGCTGGACGTCTGGTCGAGGGGGGGTAAAAACAGCGAGCGCGTGGAGAAACACCCGCTGCACGAGCAGCTGACCATAAAGACGCTGAAGAGCTCCGATGAAGGAACGTATAAAGTTCTGGATGAAAACGGCTACGCTGTCAGCACCGTGCAGCTCTCTGTAACCGGTGAGAACACAGAGTCACCTTAAAGACACATTTACACTTTCTTTTTTTCATTAAAATGTTAAAATAGTCTACTTTAATCATTAGCTTTATATGAAATAGAAAAAAAGTGTAGCACCAAATAGTTAAAACAACTACAGTAACCAATGTCAGACAGTCCAAACACATGATTTGATTGTGTAAAATGTATTTTTTTATGTTTTCTCTTTCAGTAAAATAAAATTTGCAAATTTATTTCTGTCCTACAGAAAACTCCCCAACATTGAGAGCTCATCAAAAACAGGAAAACTTACCAAAAGGTACGATTGCATTTTTTAAAAATAAAAACTGCAAAGTAAAGGTAGATTTTTTCCCCTGAAACTTAAATTTAAGACCAAAACGTAGCTATTAAACAGCACTATTACATGATTAAAAGCTAACATTTTTCTTCTCAAGTGTTAGTCTCAAATCCAAATTAAAATGTAAAGCTTCCGTTTTGTTTTGCAGAAATATTTGTTGAACTAAATTAGATGCAGGAAGCTGTTTAAAAACAAACACAACTGAAAAGATTTATTTTTTTAATCTCCATTCTATTGTTTGTTTTTTTTTTCCAGGTGATGCAGCTAAAAGCAGCTGCTCGGTTCTTCTCATTGTTTCTCTTTTTGTTTGGAGTTTGCAAACTCTTCATCTCCACTGAGAGCTCCTTCTGCAGAATGCCGATGTTTTAAGCAACGTGCACTTTATGAGTAGCCTGTGATCATTTTTTTGTGTTTGACTTTGATTGTAAACGCAGATAATAAGTTTGTTTTATTGTCAGCAAATCTTTCCCACTTGACTGTTYCTAAAGTCTTTTAAACTTTCCTACTAATATTTCTGAGGTTCACACTTCAAAAGCCATGTTCCTTCTCTGATTTCAACCATTTATTGTTTCAAAGATTTGATAAATATTATTGCACTTTTTTGTAGAGATCCCTTTGATTCAAAAAGAAAAAAATTGTATAGGTCTTCTGGACGGGTTCTTCTCTAATGAAACGTTTCGTCTCTCCTCCAAGAGACTTCTTCAGTCTGAGAGTTTCAGGCAAAATTCAGGCTTTTAAGCCCTGCCTCCATGTGACTGATACTCACATCACATGGCTATCGTTGACACCTAATTAACACCTATTGTTAACAGGGGTGGAGTGATACTGGCAATAGCAGCACTGTAGGAGGGGGACAACTAAAAAACGGAGGCCTCCACCTCTGTTTAATGATGGACGGTCTTTCTTCACAAAAATGGCTTCTTTTACTCCTCTCTCAAACCAACGTTCCTCTCTATCAAGAATGAGAACATCCTCATCTCTGAAAGAGTGACCGCTGGCCTGTAAATGAGTGAAAACTGCAGAGTTCTGGCCATTAGATGTAGCTCGTCTGTGTTGGGACATTCTTTTGAACAGTGGCTGCTTTGTTTCCCCGATGTATAACTGGTCGCAGTCCTCCTGGCACTTAACAGCATATACAACATTGCTCTGTTTGTGCCGGGGCACCGGATCTTTGGGGTGAACCAGCCTTTGTCGTAATGTGTTTTGGGGTTTGAAAGCATCTGGGACATCATGTTTAGAAAATAAACATCTCAGTTTCTCCGAAACACCCGCAACATACGGAATAACGACTGGTTTGGGTCTGGGTTTGGGGTCTTCATTTTCACCTGAAGGTTGCATGGAATCCTGTCTGTGTTTCCTGTCTGCTTTCAGGAAAGCCCAGTCAGGATAACCACACTGCTCCAGGGCCTGTCGTATGTGTGAAAGACCGTCCATCATTAAACAGAGGTGGAGGCCTCCGTTTTCAGTTGTCCCCCTCCTACAGTGCTGCTATTGCCAGTATAAGTCCACCCCTTTAACAATAGGTGTTAATTAGGTGTCAACGATAGCCATGTGATGTATCAGTCACATGGAGGCAGTGCTTAAAAGCCTGAAACTCTCAGACTGAAGAAGTCTCTTGGAGGAGAGACGAAACGTTTCATTAGAGAAGAACCCGTCCAGAAGACCTRTACAARTTTTTTCTTTTTGATTTTTTACCTGGATTACTGAGATGCATCTGGACATCCCTTTGATTCACTTCACAAGTCTGATGCGATGTCATACGTCCATCTAACGTACATGGAAGTACTCAGATCTCAGCTCAAACTGATTTGTTTCACTCCAGTTTGTGATTTTTATGGAGGACGATGGAGTTTGTGATTTAATAAACTTGTTTAGAAGATTTTGATCCTGAAAACAAAAAAAATCTGCTGCAACCTTTCCAGCTTTGTTAAGGCTAAAATGTTCTTTTCCTATTTTCTTTTAATAAGAAGTGTGTTTGGTGCCTGGTTTACCAAACTGAAAGCACAGATTTGCTGATTCCATAAGTGGAGAGAAAATTTATGTACAACTAAAAAACAAAACAAAACAGGATTAAGCATCTCTGGTCAATGAAAAGTAAAGTGCACTAGTGTAGGATTGTTGCTGAACTSAAGTTATTCTTACTGATGACCATTTATTATTCTTTTGTTCAAAAATATTTATGAATCATTTATTAATTTAACTGTTTATAAATCTTTGTTAGTGCTGCTTCATGGACAATTATCTGGATTAATTATGGTTTCTTTGAGACATTCTTCCCTTCTCAAGTTACCAATTTTTGTTAAACTCCAGCTTTAGCACTAAATGCAAATGTAACCATTTATGTAGATTTTATATTTAGACGGTGAAAACAAACAGAGGGAGCTCTTTACATCTACATTCAACCCTGAGTGAACCTGTGGGCAGTTACACAAGTTGTCATTTAATTTTTACTTGTTAAACAACGAACAAGCAAAGAAGAGCTCATATTAAATATTCTGCCAGATTTATTCTGTGGAAATAATTTGGTAAATATACTAAATACATTATTTAAATCTCAAAAAGAAAAAGTTGGCTCTTCTTTACACCAATTAGTTTTGACTCAAAGTAGTTATGGCATTTGTTGCTGTGAAAATATATTAACAATAAAGAGTTTAAACTAAAATATGAGCAATTGTTTTGATTTTTGTCTATTTTCAACTCCATAGAATGTATTTTATTACACAAGAATTACATCATATATGAATTTACACAAATAAATGYGACACAAAGATTCTGTACTGCTAAGAAAAAAAAACGCACAACTTGAAGCATTTTCTCCATCACTTTGTTTCACACTGAAGGAGAGTTCTTTTACATGGTCGTGTTTTTGTCAACAATTAATAATATTCCTCTACAATAAAGGACCTGACTGGTAATAAAACCACTGTTATGCATCATCAGAACATAATAAATTTACTTGGTATTTACAGTCTGATTAAAAACTGAAAACAGTGGCTTGTTTTGGTCCTGGAGGTTAATGCTTACAGGAAACAAGCTCACGGTCCAAACAAAGAAAGGAAACAGGTCTGAACTGCTGTTGGTTCCCTCAAAACGGCTTGAGATGAAATACTAAACGTGTTGACAAAAAAAAAAAAAAAGGCCACCTTTAAAGGTCAGTGTTTCAAGTAGTCAGCAGGAGCTTCTGGTGCAGTTTTAAATCATAAAACCAAACAAAATATACATCACAAATGCTAATTTTAGCCAACAAGTTGCTCAGTAGCTGTTACAGTAAAGTACGTTCAATGTTTTCCGTCACCATTTGCTCAACAAGGAATTTTTTTATGCACTTGTGGTGAAAATACACTTTTTGTTCTTCCAACTAATCTAAATCTAATAAATTTAATTTGTGGATACTGGTGGAAGTACCAGGATGTTGGAAAGTGATTTTCATGCTAGCACTAGTTACACATAGAGGACCAAAACTGTAATAATTAGAAATAAAAGTAGAAATATATAAAGACCAATAAATAAATACTTAAAATGCACCAATTAAATGAGAACTTTACCTCGTTTTATAATTTAATTGATGACATATTTATTTTTCCAGCTTAGTTCCAGTAAGTTATATATTTTGACACATAATTTACATTTTACTGTTTTAAAATATATTTTTTGTTTTTCCTTTTACTTGAGCATCATTTGTGCCTTTTAAATATTTATTTTTTTTAATTTCCATKTGTTTCTTTTACATTTCAGTCTTCTGTTTCTATTTTACCTTAGGCATTTCTGCCTCGTTATGCAAATAAGGTGGGCGGGGCTTCTTGGCTCAGCTCCTCTCCTATTGGTGAAGGAGCAGGAACCATGTAACAAGTAAAAAGAAAAACAAAAAATATGTTTTTAAGTGTTTTTAAGTTATTGGAACGGAGCTGGACAAATAAATATGAAGGTCCTTTAAATGATAAAGTTCTTTTTAAAGTGTATTTATTTATTTATTGGTCCATTTATAGAATTCTGCTTTTATTTCTAATTATCACAGTTTCAGTCCTCCATACTTACATTGAAGTAGCTTTGTGTTAAATCATAATTACTCAGTGACAGTTTGGTCATAAATAAATAGTGATTCAGAAACAAAAAGGGTCACAGAAAAGCCATTACAGTTTTGTTTTATAAATAAACAGATCTAAAGTCGAGGCCACTTTCCTGTTAATGCGTCATACAACTTTTTCCACCACGAGTGGAGAAGAAAAAATGTTTTTCAAACATCTGAGTCTGAAGATGAAACTCAGGGTCATCTTTTCCAGGTTTCAGTTTAGAGTCGACGCCCGCCGCGCCGAATGAGCCGTCTGGTTAAAAGTTGGGTTTGTGCTTCTTGACCTCGACCATGAGGTGGTGCAGGTTGATGAGCTCGGAACGGACGGCCAGGCTGCGGAACGTGGGCTGGTTCAGGATCTTGTGAAAGCCGTGGTAGTACTGGATGAGCTGAGTCAGGGCGCCCTGCAGGACAGGAGGTGAAAAACAAAGAAAAAGAGTTGCGATATGACTTCTCGCATCGCTCGCCTCCACTTCAGTGCAGACGGAAAAAGCTTCATGTTTGTCTCGAGTGCTTAAATGTTTTCCATCCCTGCTTTAAAGAACAGGATGTACCATGTAAATGAAAAACAAAACAAGCCCATTACAGCTGTAGCTTCGCTCAAAACCATTTATGACAAATTTACTTAGAAYGTGCATTCGATGTTTCTATTCACTGTTTATTACAAATAATAGATGAAACTGTTCATCCTTTGTACAATAAATTTGAAGCATACAGTTAAATGTTCAAACATAGTAAAAATATATATTTTATTTCTTTGGATCTTTTAAAGAGACATACACAAAATCCACTTTAGCCGTTAAATGCATTTTGTTGCGTACTCTCTAAGAGGCAGAAACGTTGAATTTAGTTTCTCCCAGCATTGCATAAATATCTTTATTTTCTGTTTGGGTCAGATTTTTCAACCCGTTCAGTTTTCTTTATTTTCTATGATATTTGTCACATTTTATGCGACAGACCCAAATAAGGTCTGGACTCACAAACTACACTTTMATCATCTTCCTGCTCCTCTGGTTCAGACTCTGACAGGCCGGGATGTGCAGAACCTTGTTTGGATTTAAAGAGACAGCCTTAAAACGAGTTGATCTGAGACACGCCTAAGAAAAGGGGTGGGGCTTGTGGAGCTACAAYAAGGAGGAATTCAGACCAAAGCATTGCAGTTCCACTTTATATAGACCCAAAACTGAAGGATTTAAATGGAAAAAAGTGGATTTAAAAGCAGGATATATCTACCGTATTTTTCGGACTATAAACCGCGACTTTTTTCCTGAACTTTGAACCATGAGGCTTATGGTCCGGTGCGGCTTATACGTGGATTTTTTTTCTTCAGCCACCAGGGGGCTCTTATGCTCCATTTGCTTCAACCACTCGCTTCAAAAAAAGAAGAAAAAAAAAGAAAAAAGCGATCGCTTCCAGAGCCGACTGTTGTACCAGGAAGCAGCGATTTAAAGATAGTCAATGGCCAAAAACTCAAAAACGGGGATAAAACAGACATTTTTCACGGTGGAATCTGACTGATAAAA
>NW_013952799.1:449396-451435 GCF_001266775.1 Austrofundulus limnaeus
CTTTTTATGTTTTAACTCCAGACCTCTCGCCTTTTTTTTTCGAGAGTTTTTGTATTATTATTATTATTTTGTACCGGTGAACTTGCCAACCTTTTTCTTAAAAATAAATGTGATGTTGAATTCACTTTTTTGACCACAATGTTGGGTGTACTGTTTTGTTTTTACTGATGGGGGGTGGGGGGTGCGGCTTATAGTCCGGTGCAGCTTATAGTCCGAAAAATACGGTATATATAAGAAATGGTTTAATTCAGAAGTAAGCTTTTATTGAAATTCTGTCATTTCTTATCAGATTCTAACTTTTTTTCATTGGGGGGAGTAACCCACCTGCTGACTGACTCACCTGTATGATACTGGTTCCGTTTTTGAAGTTGGTGAAGGATCTCATGACATCTTGACTCATCGACTCCACTGATTGTTTCCAAGTACTGGAAAACCCCCGAACCAGCTGAGTGATGCGAGCTGCACACACATACAATAATAATAATAATAATAGTAATAATAACGACAATAATAACAATAATAATAACAATAATAATAATGTTTTAAATAACCAGACTCTTACATTTTTAGTATTCTGCACACTTTATGGCTTTATTCTGAGCTCCTCTAAGCCCAGACTAATTGAATGTGGCTTTTTATTCTAAACGGGTTATATTGAATTTCATTTAAAAAGGCTGCTGCACTCTAAACACATAGGAGTAATTTATTAAAAAGTATTTTCTTACAGCAGCTGTTCAACTGTCTAAATAAATCGTTTAAATTCCTGCTGCTCTTTGCACAGAGCTGCATATTCTTCTTACACAATCTGTTTATTTACAGTTAAAAGCACAAATTTTACAGTTGCACTTTATCTCACTACACTTGTTATTTTTTGTAAGCGTATTTTTTTTAATTGTTATTGTTTTAATGCATTGTCTTTGTGCTTCTGTTTGCCCGTGGTGTTGCTGCTGAATCACTGGAGTTTCCCCACTGAAGGACAAATGTTTACAAGGTTCTTCACATAATCCAGATAAAACCTTAGGAGTAGAAAACACACACTACTACCCACAGAGGATAAGAAACGGTTTAAAACAATAAGTAGTTTGAATTCAATAAAAACAAAATCTGCAAAAATAATAAAAGTTAAAGTGTAGTTTAAAATGAGTAGGTGTCAGATTTGTAAAGGCACTTTTGTGCATCTTTAAATTTATTTTACAAAACAGATTATTTCAAAGAGCAGGGGCTCCAACAGGGAAACCACGGTCACTCTTGGTCTTTGAGTGGGATTTTGTGACGGTTAGGAAGGTCTCAAGCTGCAGACAGGGACATAYGAAGGTAAAATGATAAATGCCAAAAGTAAAAATGGCACTAAAAATAAAAGATTTCTTATTTTTATCCTTGGAGTGCTTCTTACTTGGGTGGGGCCAGCAGTTTTACGAGGTTTGTCTCACCTTCCTCGTTCTTCAGTCGGTCCAGCTGTCCTTTCTCCACCAGCGCCTCGGCCTCCTTCACAAAGGCAATCATGCCTCCAAAGGGAGGAGACAGAATCTCCTCGATAAACTCCTGGCGGGATGAGATCGAGGGAAGGTGTCATGTTTTTAAGAAAAAAGATCAAACTGTTTACATTTGTATGATTTTCTTGTGGCTCTTCTGTTCTTAATGTTTTAATATTGAAATAAAGTCAAAGTAAAATAATAAAATACCAACTAAATACAACTTCTACTTCACAAAGAAACAAGACATCAAACTGACTCTTTTATTACAGGTTTTAAAGGCTTTTCTTTTGTGTTTAGCGCCCCCTGCTGGTTTCTAAACAAACTGCAATTACATTAGAGACCTGATTCTTATATTTTTTGACTCAAGTTTATACTGTCTTCTTGTCGACAGAATCCAAACACAGTTTGAACTGACACCGATAATGACACTAACACACTGGAAACTTGTATATTAATATTAATCAGTGCAATACGTTGAAAAAAAAATCAACATTTTTACTAGTAGTTGTACTTTAAGTTTAATAAGAAATAAAATCACATGCTTTTTTTTTTTAACTCACACAC
>NW_013952799.1:451529-453465 GCF_001266775.1 Austrofundulus limnaeus
ATTTTATGCATCTAAAAAGAAAAATAAACACTCCATATGCATTTTTATTGTTAATTAGTGACAAAATGTCACACATATTGATGAAATATGATGAGGTAATGATTATTATAACTATATTCACCTGTGTTCTGGCYAGTAGCAGCTGCTGAAAACTTTCCACTTCTTTGCTGTCATCTGCTGCCCTCTCCTGGACAGAAAAGGAACAATCAGCGAATTAGATAGGCAAGATAAAAGTCAAAATTTGTCCCGCATTTATTAGCAAAAAAGCTTTCAGAACATAAGCTAAAGAACGCACCATGAGAACGCTGAGCATCATGTCATAGTTGTTGATGAGGAAGATGAGTTGGTCTCTTCTGGAGGGAAACTCTGCAGCCATTTTCAGCACAAAGTTTTCTACCTCAGCCTGAAAAAAAGACAACCACACTTTTGTAAAGGAAAATATTACCTAAAAAAAAGTAATGAGTGATGTGCAGATTTTATGTTTTGTGAAAATGTGTGTGTTACCTGCAGCTGACCCAGCAGAGCGTTGGTCCTCTCATTAGGAAACGTTTGGTTGATGCTGACGATGGCTGAGGAGAACTCCGCGTAACGCCGGGTGATCTGAAATCAATGTGATGCATTTATTGTCGCGTTAAAAAAAACGAGCATTTACAATCAAATAAACAAAACATTTTCACTTCACCACATCTGTGCGTATGTGAGGAGGGGCTGGGGGTACGTACATAATGTGGTCTGGTGTCCAGGACTCCCAGTTTCTGAGGATCTGTGTTTCTGATGCTCTGGATGTTCATCTCCAGGATGAGTTCAAACCTCGGCCACAGCAGCTCCAACACGGCTTCCCAGTATCTGACCATCACACAAATATAACCTTAAAAACATCCTTTTCTGTGACTTCGAAAGCAGAACTACTGCTTTTATTTTCACAGAACTTTTACTACAATCCTAACACTTGGGTGCAGCACAGACGGAAATAAAACWTCTCAAAAGAACTGGTTCAGTTGGATTTCACCACCTTTCTAACATAAAATTTGTAAAACTGAGATTTCTCTTTACTGGGTCATGTTTTTTCCAAAGACATTTTTGGACATTTAAATTGTTTTGACTTCTTTTCATGAAAGCAGGGTTTRATAAGAGTTTAGACTTTAGCTTCTAAAACTGAATTTGTTTAAAAGACAAACCTTTTGTGTTCAGAAACATCTGATTTGAAACAATCTAGTTATCAGTCTTTATGTAGAAACTTAATTTATCCATTTTTAAATATCAGAATTATTTAAAAGGTCATCCACATTTATTTAATGAAATATTCATTTGTGGGAATTTAAAATATATATATTTTCATCAACATAATAAGTGAGACAATGACTTGTCAAGAGCCGGGATGTTCCTCTTGGCAGTGATGGCTCTGAAGCGGAGGATGATGTGGATGCAGAGGAAGATAGCGATGCTGTCGTAGCAGTCGGACACGTAGGTGGACATGCTTTTCTGCAGCAAGAGACAGAAACACGGACAGAGATCATTTAGGAAGCAGCGTTTCTGCACTTATTGCTTGAAAAATTATCAACACAGTCATGGTTTTAGATCAGAGTTGAAATTATTACAACCTTTGATTTTTTAAAGAAATGGTTGGGTTCATTAAGTTATTAAAGCAATACAATGCTGTCACTTTGGTCACTTTCCCAACTAACAATCCTAGGTTTTATTTATTTAAAATTGATGTAAAAGTTATGAAAAGAGCAACAGTTCAAGGTGAAAAAACATTGCAGTTGTGGATGGGACCAGTTGAAACTAAAGATAAACGAACAAAAAGAAAATATGGTTCTGGTGCAGACCAAACATTCAAACAATGGGCCTCATGCAAGAACATGTTCGTATTCTTCTCCTAAATTTCTCTTACTTTTGTTCGTACAAAGGGTTCGTACGAACATGTCACGTCAGA
>NW_013952799.1:454150-458724 GCF_001266775.1 Austrofundulus limnaeus
CACAACTTAAGAACAAATCTGTGCGTACGAACGGTTCTTGCATGAGGCCAAATGTTTTTATCAGCATCATGTGACTCAAAAGCCGAGAAAAACTAACAGTAATGATGTTTATCGTTACTCAGTTTATACCAGGAACATGCTGAGAGTTTTCCCCATGATGCTGTTGAAGAGGTCGAGGGCGGAGTTTCCGATCACCATGAAGAAGTCCGACAGGAAGAGGAACTCTCTGCAGCCGTTGTCCAGCAGAGCGTAGTGCTGACTGCGGAACAACGTCTCGTAGGGATACTGAAAAAAACACACAAACAGGACAGGAAGGATTATTTTCTTCTCTGGCTCGGAATAGTTTTGATGTTTTGACCTTTTAGGTTCAAAATGCTTTACCTGTCTACTATTATAAACATGTAAATGTTCTCAATAGAAGTTAATACCTTTTACTCTGAAGTAACTCCTGTTTCTGTTTAAAAAAACAACAACATTGCTTCTACAATTTATCCTTTCACAGACTGTGATTTCTCTCAGAGTGCAGCTTCACAGTATTTATAGCTGTTTAAACTCATGAAAATATGGTATAAAAATAATAAGTAAAACATTAAAGGATCAGTTTTCTAAAAAGACAGACGCAATTTGCATATTACATTAACGTACTACTGCTTATAATGAAGATAGTGATAATAACTAGGGGTGCACGGTAATGATCGGCCCGATATCAGGGAATTATGACGTCATACTTATCGATCCGATATCATAACAAACAGAACCGATAATATATGTACATTTGCCAGCGCGGCGACGAGAATGTGTGTTTATTTTTACCTGTTTTGGTCAAGCTGCTTCCCGTCCGACACGACCCGAGCAACGTTCAAGTTGCGTCGGAATAAACAACTTTCTCACTAGAAAAATAATTAGAATACTCCGTGCTGAAAAACAACCAGTTATTTTAATAATTATTAATATTATTTTACCAATAAACTCTGTATGTTACACAAAAACTTTACAATTATAAACATCGGAACAACTACTCCCAATTTGAGATCATGTAAAGTCCGTTACCTCCTGAATGCAGCACAAAGTCTGTTCTGCTGAAATGCTAACAACAAGCTAGCGTTCAAGAACTCGTCTGGACTTAAATAATTGCTGAGGCTTTTGACAAATCCAATAAAACTGCCAGAGATGACGCAGATCTCAAGCACAGTGTAACGATGGAAATGATGACAACCAGCCATTCACCCTCGTTAGCTCGAAGCTTTTATCACCAGAGAAACGTATCGTTATCGGTTCTTAAAACGAGTTATCATGCATCCCTAATACTAACGTCTCTTCTTTACATTGCAGCTCGATCATTTCAGTTTATTTATTTTTTAAACGACTCACCCTGCTGTCTCCTCTCTGAGCCGTGTGAGGAACCAGGATGGGCCCCTCCAGCTCTGCAGGACTCAGTATGGCCCCCCTCTGGCCCAGAGTGAAGATCGTGTTCCTGCTCTTCAAAGACGGTTTGGAGAAGAAACCTGCAGCTCCGAGTCAAGAAGCCTCAAACACTCGGAGGTTGCGTCAGTTTTACCAGGACCTGACAGCTGTCCTGCCTCAAGGATGTTTCACTTTACGCATTTAAAGCCTTCTAAACCGAAAAACTGATCTTTATATTGCGGAGAACTCTTCATCTACACTGAAAACGATGTAAATTGGTTGGCTGCTGAAGCCAGGCTTAAAATATTTTTGATTTATCATTTTGTTGGTCAAAACCAGGGGTCTGCAACCTGAGGCTCTAGGACCACATGAGGCTCTTTGAACCCTCTGCAGTGGCTCTAAAATTTTCTGTTTGTTTTTTATACCCACAACAGAAACCAATTTGTATGCAAATATTTGCTCAATACTACTAACACAAAAAGTAAAACCTGTAGATTAGCTCATGCTAGCCTGTTGTTTACTTAAACAATCCAGCTTATTGCTATGATCTTTCTCTCAAATCCATCAGAATTACCATTTAAAATTTTTGAAAACTACAGTACATAATAATAAGAATTAGAAAATAGTTTAGTTGTACTATTTTATGAAATTCGATATAAACTATATAAAGTATTTTTTTTGTTTACATGAAAATAGTCTTTTCATTTGTCCTAATGTGTAAAAATAATAATAAATATTAAAATTCACAGCACATTTTTTTAGTTTTATAATGTCACCTCCACTGGCCGTAAATGTTCCCAAAAAGGCCTCAAAAAGGCCTGTGGACCACCAGTTGATAATCAAAGTCGTAGCTTGTTTTGCGGCTCTGTCGAGGAGCAGAAATGGCTCTTTTGATCGTAAAGGTTGCAGACCCCCGGTCTAAACTTGAAGTGCAAAACTCAAGCCCCCAAACAGACATTAAAGGATATCTTTCTTAGCCGTGTCTTCCACTCCCATCAGGTCGTCTTTGTCTGCCACCTCCTCATACTGCAGCAGGAAACACAACCATCAGGTAACATTTAACATTTGTGCATTTAAACTACGGGTAAATCTCTACAGCAGACGGTTCTGCCAGTTGAAAACCTCAGATGTGGTWTAAGCTCAGACAAGTTGTGATCTGGTTGATTTGAATATGAAACTCACTAACCTGAACTTTCAGAAGTCTGCTGCTGTAGGATTTAAAGTAACTGTAGTAAATCTTGCTCATGGTGTCCACGTACTCGTCTCTGATCTCCTTGGCTACAGTTCTCTCGTTGGCCAAAAGGAACTGATAGAAGAATCTACAGCGGAACGAACAAYGAGGTTTAATGCTTTGTTTTCTACATTTTTACGTCACAATAAGAAAGAAACGTTATTTGGCTTCTGTAACACGACACTGAAGTGTCTGTTTCCGACATGCTCACCTGTACTTCAGCAGAGTGTTCTGTGGGATCTGATAGTTTGTCATGGGTTTCCTAAAGGAGTAGATCTTCTGAAGAATGAACTCTCTGATCTTTGTAACCGCCTAGGGAGGAGAAATGTCATTTTAATACTGTATCAGTGTGCACACATTTAAACCGCAAACTCATATCTAACTACACAAAAAGCCTGAGAGTCAAAAGAAAAAAAAGAGAAATCAAACAAAAATGCATCGTTTTGGAGAACTAAGAGTTGTTCGTTTCTTGATAATAGCGAACATCCACAATTTTCTAAAAATAAAACAAAAGAAAAACAGACTTTCAAAGTAATTCACCTTCACTTTAAGACGATCAACGATGTCCTGGATGTCGGAGCAGGCCAGAGTTTCTCTGAAGCTCAGCTCTTTGGCAAAGTTGATTTTGGAGTTGAGCTCATGGAGCTGCTCGAGAAACTCCTGCTCCGTCACTGGACTGTCCAGGATGGTGCTGCAGCAACACAAAAGAACATTAAAAAGGCGACACATTAATGCTTCACTTCACCTTTTCTTACACAAAACGCTGCTAAGAATCGTTTAAATGCATAGCACTCCGTTGTTGTTGCTTTTTCTCCCAGTACTGTTTGTGTTTTTCTGTGCAGTTGGGTATACTTACGAGATCATGGCTCCAGGCACCACCAGCTCATCCACCAGCTGGCTGAGGTGGCAGCGAACAGCCTGCCTGTTCTTCAGGCGGACGTTCATGCTGACCGACTGCTGCTGCAGGGTCTGGATCTCACTGCTGATGGAGGACAGGTCGCTCTGAAAGCCGCTCAGCATGCCCTCCATACGCTTTTAAATCAAACAAACAAAAAACACTTTAAGTTTTATATTAATAATTATTTTTAAAACGCATAGATGCTTTTAGAAAATACAAAAGACTTAAAACTACAAAGTGAGCCTAAATTTTGTCTCCTCTTACCTCCAATATGGAGTCGCAGGCAGTGATCTGGTTGTGTAGAAGAGCAATATTCTGACTTTCTTTAATATCTAGCAAAGAGTTCAAGAAACTACACAGAAAACCTCTGTAATCTTTAATTTCTGCCAGCAAAAGGCACAAACAATCCTTCTCGAGTTTAATGTGCACCACAATAAATTATTTAGTTTAATGGTAGTGAATGCAGCAGCATCATTTAGTCATTTAAAAATAACACAAAATCATCTCCAACTAATTTTAGCATCATTTGATGACAAACCAAGTGATGCTCCTCATTTTTATGGATATTAGGACAAAAAAGAAGCAATAACAGTGAGAGAATATAGTAATGCTTACTTAGCTGGTAAATATACATAAAGAAAAATACACCCCCCCCAAAAAAGAACAATAATCACAAATCTGCTAAAAGAACAACAGAAAATATGGAATGATGACGTCTAACATGTASGCGTTTATGCTGCGAGCTGCAAGGATACAATCTTTGATTGAGGCCTGTTCAATCTTCTGCAGCTCTGTTTCCACCTGCTTGGAATACTGACGCAGATCAACACCCTGAAAACAGACATAAAGGATGCATGATGTCACATAGTAATAGAATAGTTTAAAAATGCAAATTGATTTCTCAATCTCCCGATCTATGGTAAACAATCATTCAGTAAAAAATATCATTTTCAGTGATACAACCACGTGCAAAAATGATCAAATTGTTGCTTCCACATTCTACAATGTAAAAAATAGTAAAAAAAAATTTTCAACAGTTTA
>NW_013952799.1:459825-463258 GCF_001266775.1 Austrofundulus limnaeus
TATATAAACTGAATAACATATAATTTTGCTCATTTGTTGTGCATTAAAGAAACACCATCACTTCAGTGTGTGTCATGACATATTTACCGTTTTGAGTGCCTCCTTCACCAGATCATCTTCCAGATTGGCCTGGATATGATCTTCATATGAATAAAAACAAAGTTATTAGCTAAATAAATATTGCAGAAACTTCACACCTAACATATATGAACTATCCTCTAAAACAGAGGCTGCAAACCACTTGAGTAACATTTTAAAAAAAGCATATTGTATTATCATATTATAGTTAATTTTGCTCTTACTGTCCACTTCATCCAAGATAAATTCATCAGTGGTGATGTCTAGTTCTCCCAGGTTGAGGTTAGTAACATTTGCATCAGTCTTCTAGATGAAAACGCACAAGAATATATAAAAATAAACAAATAAATAAAACAAAACATAATTTTGCTAGAGAGTTCATCTTGTTTTTAGTTGTAATCAGTTTGTACCACATTCTAGGGCTGTGGACATTAATAGTTTTCAGGTTTCATATTGTATACCACTTTCAAATCCATTCTGATTTGAACTACACTCACTTGTGTACCGATGGGACTAGCTACTTGCCAGTGGCTGAAGATACCTTCATATTGATTCCTATTCATCCTGGTCTATGAAGGCTCCACGACATTTCTAATCTTCGCTACTGTATTTTAATTTTGTTGTTTCACACATGGACTCAAACAACTTTTAAATCCACCATGAATCTTAACTGTAAACCGACACATAATTTCAAGACGTTTGTGCTAAGTCAGACAAGTCAAATTTGCATGTCGACGCTAGGAAYGCTAACACAACATTATGTCAGATTTGTTTCTTCTCAACAAAAAACTGTCAAACCATAGTGATAAAATGTCACCTCGTCCTGGAGATACGCCATGGCGATTTGTGTTGGGTTTCCTGTTGGGTTTACATCGACACCGGACCCAACAGGACCAGAAACTACCTCAGCAGCCATGTCGACGAATTTATGCTAGCGTTGGAGAAAACACAACAAACCAAAGGTTCCACTTCCTGAAACTTAAAACACAGCGATCACTTTTATCAACAATGCAGTGCGTTGACATAATTTTCATGTTTCTTCATTTATCAAATGAATATGCACAAATAATAAAATAAATCGATTTATGACATATCGTAACGTAGCGATTTATTTATTTTAAGCCCATTAAAAAAAACAATAATAACTCCCCGAACACATTAAAATGAAGGACCAACTTCCGCCAGCAACTGGACCAAAGTCTCGCGAGAAAGTTGTGACTTCCTCTTTGCACGGAACCTACTTCCAAGATGGTGAGTGCGGTTTACTGTAACATAAAGTAATTTTGTAATCCACGTTCATCCTTCTTTATACGTGATTGTTTGTTGTTTCTGAGTCCATGATGATATGGGTCCGGTTATTGTGCACCGAAATATGTTAAAATGTTGTAATAATGGGGATCAAAGATTAGCTTTTTTCTTATAAAAGCCAAGAAGCTGTATTGAGGATATAAGCGCCAATGCTTATACCTTTTCAATTTTATGTTTAAAATCTTATTATATACAATAAATACATGTAAGGCGGCTCTTTTAAAGCTGTTATATTTTATTAACTAATTCTGTTAAACTAAGTATTGTCGGTCTTTTTAAAGCTTCAGGTGCTAGCTAACTATGCTACATGTAACCTAAAAGCATTGACAGGAGTGAAGTTAGCTTTCAGTAGCCCTTTTAATCGACCCTGCTGCATGCAGAGCTGCTTTAATATTCACTCAGTTTAATGTGTGTGCATTTAATTAAGAAGTGATCATTGCAATTTTCGTTTCTACAGATGCTAACTTTGTTTAAGTTTTAATTTTTGGCCAGTCTTMAAAGGTTTTCCTTCAAATGTTTACAGTCTCTGGTCATCCCTGAGAAGTTCCAGCACATTCTTCGTGTTCTCAACACGAACATCGATGGCAGGAGGAAGATCGCCTTCGCCATCACTGCCATCAAGGTATACGACATTCATACAGTTTTAATCTTATAACTTAAGCTAATATTATATATATTGTGTCTTGATAAGTGCTGAATTATTTGAAGCTTCTACTTGTACCTGTTAACCATGTTGTCTGGTTTATAGGGTGTTGGCAGACGTTACGCTCATGTTGTTCTGAGGAAAGCTGACATTGACCTCAACAAGAGGGCTGGAGAGCTGACCGAGGAGGAGGTAAGGCCTGGAAAAGCTGAACAACTAAATATTGTCTTTGTTTTGTTACACAAATATTTCTTTRGTCCACTTCTTAAAAAACGAGCTGGAATGAAAATGAGATGCTACCTGAACTGATTTTAGTCTGGTGACTGTGTTGGGTTTTATTTTCCTCACCAATTGGATGTGGTTGTTGAATGTTTTTGCTGTGCAGTTAATGTTGCTGCTGTTGTGCTCCTGTTGACAACAGCATCAGTACAATGAGCAGTCATTTCAGTTTTGTTAAGTTTTATTGGTCTAGAGCCAACGATTTGTTGTCTGATCACAAGTAAAAATGTTTACCTTATGCTGCAGTTCACAGTTATCACACATGGTCAGTGTAGCATACACTTTACCTGAGTAACAAGTGAGATGGTTTACTAACAAATGACAACAAAGCAGTTTGTTCATTTTAAGTGTAAAATCTCCAAACAGAACTAGAATTCCCAGTAGTTATAATTATGCGTGCCTTATTTTGAAACATAATCTGTATTGCATTTTCTTAACTGTCTTGTTATATAAACCATGTGAATCAGGGGTGTCCAGTCCTGGTCATTGAGGGCCACTAATCCTACAGGTTTCTCTGCTCCAGCACACCAGATTTAAATCAGTGCCTGATGAAAAAACTTCTGCAGAACCTGGAGGTAATTTGGTCACTGAATTGGATGTGGACCAGGATTGGACATCCTTTATGTAGATAATAAATTCAGATTAGTCAGCTCTAAACATCACCAAAAAAAAAAAGAAAATAAAAAAAGAAACAATTTTGACTTTAATGCTTAAATACACTGTTATTTTGACAGGCTATGTGTATACATAGTATTTCTTGTGAAACCATCAAATTTTGCTGATGTGTTCTCTAGGTTGAACGGGTGGTGACCATCATGCAGAACCCTCGCCAGTACAAAATCCCAGACTGGTTCCTCAACAGGCAAAAGGATGTAAAGGATGGCAAATACAGCCAGGTAATGGACTCAGCATTGTTTAAACCAGTGTTTCCCAAAGTTGGGGTTTTGGGTCCCGAAAAATCAAGGTGGGGTGCTGAAAAGATTTTCTGAATTAATTACATTTTTGTCTTCATTGTTACAAAGGAGTGAGGTTAGTGTATTTAAAATGGATAAATGTAGTATAAAAATATTGTTACTATGCCCATGTTTAGCTGACCTGATACAAATGTTTATCATCCAAAAATAG
>NW_013952799.1:463438-466026 GCF_001266775.1 Austrofundulus limnaeus
GTCACAAGTTTTTGCCATGAATATTTTGTGGGTCAGAAGACAAAAAGTTTGGGAACCACTGGTTTAAACCACTAAGCCAGGCCTTTTGGAATGACGACTATTGAATTTTCATCTTTATTTTTCTTCTCCAGGTCCTCGCTAACGGTCTGGACAACAAGCTGAGAGAAGATCTGGAGAGGCTTAAAAAGATCAGGGCTCACCGTGGTCTCAGACACTTCTGGGGGTAAGATCTGACTTCTTGAGTTTCAAAAGTTTATCTAATTAAAAAAAAAAAAAAGCCAAACATCAGCTCTGCATCAAATGATCCTCCCGTTTGCCAGAAGCTGTGTTGTCAACTTACACCGATCTGGCTTGTTAGTAAGTTAAATGTTAATCTCTGACAACTGAAATGAAAGTTTCAAAAGATTATTCTTTACAGGGTTTTTAAGGCAAGACTGAACAGTTGTTTTGTTTAGGTTTCGTACAAATAGATACTAATTAAACTTTGAAGGTGAACTGAGGAGATGATGCAGAGAGAGCCTGTCCTGGGAAAAACTTGAATTGCTCATAAATTTACCTCAAAATAAATTATTTATATACAGTACAGCAACTAATTTATTATGTTTTAAGTTGGAATGAATCTTAATGTTTTGTTTTTTGTTTTTCCCCTTAGTCTGCGTGTGCGCGGTCAGCACACAAAGACCACCGGTCGTCGTGGTCGCACTGTCGGTGTGTCCAAGAAGAAGTAAACCCCCTCCCAAATGTTTCAATAAACACCACAGTTCACAAACTTTTACTTGCCGTTTTCTTTTTTGGTTAGATCCAGTTTAAATTAGATTAAAACTGGGTCTAATTTAAGTGGCAGGTGTTTATAAAAATGGGGGAAAAAAGAAACAAATACAAAAACTTAAGTGTTTTCAAAATTTGGTTTATTTTGGATTAATAGAAGAGTACATTTTTGTAAAGAATGATATTGCATTATACACATTCTCTACTGAAAGTAGGTAAAAATGGCTGCAGGGAATATAAAGTGCAAAAGAACAGAATAAGCTAAGAGCTGAAGCTCAACTCTGATTAAACCTTTAATAAGGCTTATGGCTTATTTTTAAAGGAAAATGTTTTCATGCAAATTAAATAATGATTAAACCTGATGTATGTCAGTGTGGGGGGGGGACTCAATTAATTTAACCTGGAACATTTCCAACTATTACAAGAAAAATGAGCACAAGACATCATCTACAAACGAAGTGTGAGGGGAAAAGATTAAGAAAGCTATATATATGAAATCTCAAGAAATACTCTTATTTACAGAAAAAAATAATTCTAGTTGATTAGAGATCTGCTTTGAAAACTGCAAATTTAAATAAATATTAGGTGATCTAAATGTGCGTGTATTTATGTAGTGACAAGCTGTCAAAATAAACCTGAGAACTGCAGAGCTTCAATCACGGCTCCCCGTAACAGAAACGTCCTTTACAATTTGATTCAGCAAGATCTAAACAAAAAGTATGATTTTATAAATTGCTGGATTAAAAAAAAAAAAAGTGAAGATTTGAGGCAGAAAAGCAAAACATGAAATCTACATCATTAGTATGGTAAAATACAACATTTCTAGAAAGGGATATAATCACAAACCAAAATTAAATACACAAAGAAAAATCTATTAGTCATCAGTGATGCTGATTTAAAGGAGAAAGCATGTTAAACTAAGAAGAAACATTAAGAAATAAAATAGAAATCTTGAAATAATCTTGGAGATTATTTTTTTACGTAAAAAGCATTCCACCTTTCTGTATTCTTTCCTTCTATCTACTGTTGCAGAGTTTGTTTTTCCACTGAATGTTTTAAATCCAGGTCAAATGTCACGTTTCAAACAAAACACAAAAAAATAAAGTCAAACAGTTTTAATTAAGCGCTATAATTAGCAAACAGAAGCTGATCTTGCTGCAGCAGAGAGAACGAGGGCACGAACAGTTGAGGTGGGTTGGATGTTGCCCCTCATCCTTCCTGTTGGGAAGACTTCTGCTGCTGCTGCGCTGCTTGTGGCTGCTGCTGGTCTTTGGTGGGAGCGTAGTAGAGCTCCAAWGGCTTCCTGACCTTCCAGTATTTCTCGTTGACTAATTCCAGAGTCAGAGAACCGTTGAGGGTCTGAGAGCAGGGATGAGGTGGACAAAGTTAACGAAAAGTTAAACGTAAATACTTCAATTTTAGCTAAAACATACTAAGTAGGCTACAGTGCTTTTAAGGAATCCATGATTAGTTGTAACATTAGACTTAAACATATTTTAACTGTAAAATAAAGACTAAAAATACTGTAGACTGTAGTTTTTATAACTTTTAAACTAAAAGTTTAAAAATATACGTGGACGGGGTCTATTTTATTTACGCGCAAAGCATTCTGGGTAAATGATGACGTGGATAGGTCCTCAATGCAAGACTGCTAGCGAGCTATATCCACCCTGAAGATGAAACCAGAGAGCGTTGACAGAGAGGAGAAGGTAGAAATGACTCAGCCTGCAACTGAAAATATGGATGGAGGACCTCAGTTTAGCTTGTTTGTCGCGCTAGCGCCGAGCTAATACATATGGCGATAGCGTCGGGGCTAATGC
>NW_013952799.1:467384-472303 GCF_001266775.1 Austrofundulus limnaeus
TCCAGTGAAATATATTTATGTTTGTGGTTGTAATGTGACAAAATATGGAAAAGTTCAAGGGGTATGAATACTTTTGCAAACCACTGTATATCACCATATATACTGTATGTATTAGCTCAGTGCTACACATTCTCTCGTCACTGAGGTCTTCCATCCACATGACAGAGAGGGGAACGCAAAAATGACTCAGCTGCAACTGAAAATATGGATGGAGGACCTCAGTTTAGCTTGTTTGTCGCGCTAGCGCCGCGCTAATACATATAAGGCGATATAGTGTGAGGGCTAGCGCGAAGGCTAACAGGCAAAGCTGGGGTTCTTCTTCCATGAAGCAGCTCTGTGGTATCTGTAGCTCTACAGTATTTTTAGTCTTTATTTTACAGTTAAAATATATGTTTATCAAATAAAGTCTAATGTTACAACTAATCATGGATCCCTTTAATTTATTATACTAAATCAAAAAGAACTACCTGGATTACTGAGATGCATCGGGACATGTTTATACTAAAATGTACTTTGTTCATTTTAATTAACTCAATTATTTTCATAAAAAACAAGTTTATGCAAAACTCCTTCAGAATATTTTGACTCACTGAGAACTGTCCTCCCCTCGTTGTGATGTAGATGGTGTATTGTTTCTCACTGATGTTAGTCAGACTCGTCCCCTCTCCGCTCCTCGACGTTCCTCCAGTTTCCCCTCCTTCCTCCTCTCGTCCTCCGTCCTCTGCCTCTCCGTCCGTCCGTCTGTCCTCTAGAGCGATGCGTAGCGCCAGATATTTTGACAGGTGGTCCACTGTGGCATTAGCTGTTGTCTTTACGAATCTGAAAATAAAAATATTAATAAATAGGGAAACGTGTTACATTTAGCCAATCCGTTTTTTTTGGACCAATGGGAGGTGTATTTAACACTTGTATGAACTATTAGTAAAAGGATTAAAAAAGCAAAGAGAAATCTGAAATTTTAAATCGAATTTAGCAGTTTATTTTTATTTTTTGTCTTTAGATTGTGTTTTGCTTTACTGCTTTCACTCTACCTGGTCTGGTTGTAGTCCTGAGGATGGACCAGCTGGGGGTGGGGTCTGAACACCAGCTCGATCTCGGAGGCCGGCCTCTCCTTGTTGCGTCTCAGAGGGGGAGTTGGGCTCCCGCTGTCCGCCTCGGGCCCCGAGCCGTCGTCMGAGGCTCGCCGTTGCTTGCGGCTCGGCCCGGCCTCCGGGGGGGTCTGACCGCTGGGGTGGGGTGTGTTTGACGGGGCCGAGTCGTGGGACAGGTGCGAGCGCGAGTCGCCGTTATCCTCGCCGCCGCTGAAGGTGGTATTGTCACTTTCTAGAGTGGGTTTCTTTACCCGGTGGTTCCTGCAGGGAGAACAGAAGCACATGAAGAAGAGATTTTATTCTATTTTTGTTGTTTCCAACATGCTTATGTAACTAACAAAAATAATGTTCTCTGCTTCTAAAATCACTATAAGAATCATAATGTGGTGAACTGAAAAATAGTCAGTACATCTGAAACACAAGGGGGCACTAGAAACATGATGTGAATGGAAAAGTACTCTGAAATGTTGAGCAAGAAACAATCATAACACAGCACACATAATGAAGCTTAAGAGCCTTAATTTTAACTTTATTTCTAAAAAAAAATCAAACAATTTATTATCATGATCCTTAATAAACTTAATAATAGAAATATTTTTATATTGCTTGGTGCTTTATTTAAAAGACAAATATCTGGATTTAATTTAGTAGTATAGTACATTATAAGAAATAACTTCAGTGGGCCTATTATTCAGGTTTCCTACAGTTTAAGGCAAGGTAAGTTTAAGACTTTTTAATGCCAAATGAAATTAAATTTAAGACCAATTTCACAATAAAACACAAAAAAAAAACTGACAGAAACTCATGAATCAAAGTATTTTTGGTTGAAGTATTCAAATATTCCTAATAAACCAATTATTTTTAACCATATCTAACTGCTATTTTGTCAAATATAGCAAAAACATTCAGTTTAAAACTTGATTTAATTCCTGGAAATTCTCTAACGACCCAAAATCTGGAATTTTAGGACCCACAGTGGGGTCTTAACCCCAATTTGCTGTAGATGAAACCTTAAAATGCTTGTGATAGCAATTTTTTTCTAAGAAATGTGAATACATTTTTGGAAAGACAACATTATTAACATATTACAACACAAATTTTACGTTGCTCAGACGGACAGTTGTTGAGATATTTGCATGTTAAGCAACAGGAAGTGATGTCAAAGGGGAATGTCTGCATGTGAATGTTTTAAAAAATAAACATTACCAATTTTTTAAATATTTGAGACGAATTGCAATCATCGTATTTACATTTTATGACGTCTGAAAGACTGATTTAAGACACTTTAAGGCTAATTAAGGCCTTAATTTTAGATTGATGAATTCAATTCCTTTTAAGTCTTTTTAAGGATCTGCAGGAACCCTGATTATTGGAGAAAATATAGGAAATAATGTCATTAAAATTACTCACAAAGGCCACTATTTCTAATATAACAATCCTAAATCATTATTTAATTTTACTACTCACAAATTGTTAAATAAAAATGTAATGCAACTTGTCTGAAGACACACACACAATCCTCACAGACCTGTAGCGGGCCTGCTGGCGGAGCCCCTCTTCGATGCTGGAGCTCAGTGCTTCCTTGTTGTGCAGCCTGTTGAGGCGCTCCAGGACGCTGCGCTGGTGAGCCTCGTACTCGTCGCGGCTCGGGTAGATCTTCGAGATCAGGGCGTCGAAGTTTGAATCCCTGCGCAGAGAACGTCTGGAGACCAACTTCTTCCTGCAGGTGGGGCACTCCTTGTTCCTGAGGGGTCACCATGAAGAATCACACTTAAATACGGTGTAATTACAGAAAAAAGGCATCAGCAGATCTGATTGCAAATGAAGCTCTTTTTCTTTGTGCATAAAGTTAATTAAAACATTGAAAACTAGCAACAGCTCTCGCTGCAGTGTTCTTACCCAGATCGCAGCGCGGTGACGATGCAGTCGGAGCAAAAGCGGTGCAGACACTCTTTGGTGGTCATTGTGTTCTTCAGCATGTCCAGACAGATGGGACACATCAGCTCACTGTGCAGAGAGCGAGGAGACACGGCCACCTCAGTCCCGTCTACGATGGCCTCCTGGACACAGTTATAGCCAAATTCTCACACGTGACAATAAAAGGCTTCATTTTTGTAAGCTGAAACCTTTTTTTAAAGGGACAATATTATGTTTCTCAGGCATATATTTAAATTCTATACCATAATAAGGTAACTATGTCACCCTCAGTTGTTATTAAAATGTTTATACTGTATGTTTAATCATCATATCTGTTTCTAAACGCCTTGAAATTGGCCTGTCTAAGAAACTCCTTCCGCTTCTGTCCCACCCATTTCAGCATGGGGTTGGGTGGGTGTGTGCTCTGTGATGAGGAAGCTCAGCTTGGAGACACAGTCCAGAGGAGGAGCTTGTCCCAAAGGGCGGTTCTAGGCCCAACCAGTCGTTTCTACTCCCCTGCCTGGCTGCCTCAGGACACTACATGATTTATCAAACATGCATGAATGAGTCAAAGCAAGACTTTGGACATATTTTTGATATTATAACATGATATGAAATTCAAAAAAGTTGATTTTACACGATAAAGCCCCTTTAAACAACAGGTTTAGCAACACTCCAAATAATATTCTACTGTTTGCAAACATTACTCACTCTTATATTATTGGTTAGGAAATAGATGTTTTCCAAACCTATATTTGGTCTGTTGTGTTTTAAAAATGTTTCTCATCATTGAGTTATAATATCCCTCTGGTTATTCAAATTCCCTTTACAGTTCTGAAACTGTTAAAAGCTTTAAAATAAAACATAAGGAATAAAATACAGCGTCCTAAAAAATTAAACTTGCAAACATGCATGAAAGACTGTATTTAGTTTGTATTAAAAACAATTACAAACATGAATGAATCAATAGTTGAATCCTTTTTGAAGGTTTCAGCTTTTCTCACAATTTTTTTTAAATGATTTGCCAAGCCCATAGACTAACAAAGTTTAAAATTTGAAATATTCAAGGTGGTAAGACCATAACATAAATTTTCATACCTGGAGTAACACCCACATGCCTTGACGTTTAACACCTGATGGAATGCTCACATTGGGATAGGCTTGTCATTTTTTTAAAGGAGAGATTTTGTTTCAAACTTACCTGCGGGCTCCTGTGCAGCTCGTAGAGACTCAGTTCCCAGGTCTTACTGGGTGTCTGGACATTTATTGGAGCCGCCATGGCTGCTGATTCCCAAAATAACTGCACTGAGGAAAAAAAGGGGGAGGGAAGAAAGAGTAGGACACTACTTATTAGTTTTGGTTTTAGAGTAGGACACTACTTATTTGTTTTGGTATATACACTCCTGATCAAAATCTTAAGACCAGTCAAAAAAGTACAAGAATTTGCATTTTGCACTGTTTGGTCTTAAGAAGGTTCTAAGTAGAGCTTCACRATGTTAAAAGAAGAAATCAGTGCAAGAGACAAGAACTTTTGAGCAGGGAATTTTCTGAAAACTGCATTTACACTCAAACATGATTTTTTTTCAGCTGATCAAAGGTTTAAGACCATAGTCTTTAAAAGCCAAAAGCTGTGCAAAAATCTGGATTCCATGTCATTTTCTGTCAAGTCTTTACACTGTCAAGACCTCCTGATGGCAAAATCAAAAAAGCTCACTGACTTTGAACGTGGTAGGATTGTTGAGCTGCATAAGCAAGGCCTCTCACAACGTGCCATCGCTGCTGAAGTTGGACGCAGTAAGACAGTCATTTTGCATTTTTTAAATGATGTGGTAGACCCCAAAAAAATTTCACCAGCTCTGAGCCGCAGGATCCGATTGGCTGTCCGTCAAGACACGGGACGATCCTCTACCC
>NW_013952799.1:473307-478363 GCF_001266775.1 Austrofundulus limnaeus
ATTACCTGGAAGTGACTTCTTTTCACTTATTTCTTCTAAAGTATGAGATTATAATCAAATGGGGAGGGCAAATAAAAAACAATAAACCCCAAACTGACTTTTGTTTATTCAAGTTTKACTGTTTCTAAAGTGGAAACTTCAACATATTCAAAATTTGAGGAAAGAGTTATTTAGCTCAGTTTGTTAAAGCGACAGGAAGGAAACGATTCAACTTCAGCAAAAGCGGCTTTACCGTGAATTATATTTAAGTTTGTCAACTTTTACCTKTTTTTCGCTTGTTAAAATGAGGTGGAAAAACGTATTAGTTAAGTCTGTACAAATATACAACTAGTGCGAAAACACCGTGAAGCAAAGTTAACTCACCTGATGTGAACTGACAGCTGAGACACAGAAACAAACAAAAATATAAACTACTCCCTTTACGTCTCTATAAACACAGGCCGAGAGTCTKCAGCTACCTTCACAGAACCAGAAMATAAATCTGTGAGATCCAGCTGAGACCTGCTAGTAGAAAAATACACCAAAATAATTAGGAACGCAACATTTTTTAAAGCTCAACTGCTAGTTAGCATTAGCTGTTGCCATCCGTGCTGAATGTCTTCTTCTCTCCTTCAATCTGTGAACTGTTTGTTGTTTCGAACCGGCGCTGACCCCTAGCGGCCATCCGATGTATTGCAATAATAAATACATGAAGGTGCGCAGAAGAAATTGAAGGCCAACACTTAAAGTCACATGTATTGTGGACTTATATTACTTTAGACCAACTTTTCTAAGTTCAGCTTTACTGTGCTGAAGATTATGGAAAAGTGGGTTAAATTACATATCCTACAAGGAAAAACAAGAAAGCGGACTTCCAAACTACCAACTTTTAAAATGGCTGTTCCAACCTGTTCTATGTTTAACAAATATGAAATCTGAAACCATTTAAAATTTATTTCTGTTTACATCAATGGCTTCCTTAACCCCATCCGTCTTCAACAGCTAATTTAAACGCCGACTCTCCTGCGTTGTGTCAAGTGTCTGTGGTGAGACTGTTTAGTTTCTCCTATTCCGAGGTCTGAACATGGCTCCCTGTACTAAACTGCACATACCACCCTGTTTAAGTTATGTTGTGTTTGGAGAAAATGAATTTCTCACAGTACGCGTGGGATGACAAAGTCCAGCAAGAAGCAAAAATAAGTTGCCGATTTAAAGAAAAGTTGCATGATGTTGAAAATGTAACAATTTATTTATTTATTTATTGGTGGTGGTAGTGGTGGGGAGACTGGACAACAGAAACCACTGTCATCTTTTAACAGAGATCAGTCAACCAAGTTTGAATGATACATCTTACAGTTCATTCACATGCTGTTAGGAATGACAGCCTTTGAGAGAGACGATGTTTTCGTATTTAGACGTTTTCTTAAATATAGTTTATTCGCATGTCACTTTTTAGCAAGAAGGCAACACTTCCTCATCATAAATTACAAACTGTACAGATAYAAAACATAAATTACAACAAAAGATGAAAAACGGTTGTTTTTGCTAAAAAAAAAAAAAGAAGAAGAAGCTTTTTTTTTTGAGGTGGAGTGTGGTCCATTAATAAATAAAATTATTCTGATGCTGTTCTTGATAAAATGTCAAATGCTTTAATGCACAATAAACAATGTGCAGTTTTAAAACAAGTAAAACAAGAATCAAGACCTTCTAACAATAATATAATCAGTTTGAGTCATAATTAAAACATGCACAACATAAAGCACACCGTCTCTCCTGCAGCAGGTGCACTTCCTTCTTTTTGCAAACATGAACTGGAAAGAATGCAGACAGTCAGGTTTAACCGCACGGTCCGGACAATTATATTGTGTTTGTTCTAATGAAAGGCTGGGATTTATTATACGCCTGTCAATACAGCCTCAGGCATAGGCTGTCGCTTAGCTGAAATATCACTCTGTGGAAGTCGGCTGGCTTTGTTCCAGRCAAATATGACAAACAAAAATCAAATAAAATGTATCTCGCAAGACAAATAGCTTTAGATTTTATTTTGTCTTWTATTAATAATGTGTCAATATACAGATAAATGGATTGAACTGCCTCTGACAGAAAACATTTTATTTTGTGATGTCCTCACTGGTTTAAATGTCTGATATTTATCTTGATAGGTTATCTATACTGGCATCTTTGATGCTGCTGCTGCTGCTTCAGTGAAACAAAAACAAATGCACAATGACTCATTATTATAAGGAAAATCAATTCCTGCATTGATACAAGACAAATATTGTAGCATCTTAAAAATGGAATAATTCACACATGATATCGTTATCCAGGGCATTGAAGAACAACAAAACAATGTCCAAATGAGTTGAGAAAAAATAAGCCCATATTCAACCCCCCCAAACAACAACAGCAACAACAACAACAACAACAACAACAACAACAAGCAGAACAGAAGTTAAACAGGCAAAAAAGAACAATCAAAACAAACTAAAAAGATAAGAACACAAGCTGAATGGAACATGGCAAAATGATTGAAACACAACTACACCTTCAAATGACAACATCTGCAGCTAAAAGCTAAAATGATATTAAAATTATTAATAATAGTAATAAATTAAAAATAAAAACAATAAAAGCTAAAATTATCAAAATCATGGAAAAAAGCAAAAAATAAAAAACAAGCAAATTGTAAAAAAAAAAAAAACAGCTAAAATTAACAAAATATGATCTATAAACTAAAAGCAAAACCAGAGCAAGTTTGCTTAAGTAGTTTTCAAAAATAAAAATGTTTTAAAGAGATCTCCGTACATTTCTATAGGGATTTTTTTATTTGAAAATGAAATAAAATGAATAAAACCAAAAGCTAAAGCATCTTCATCCTTGAACTACTCAAACAGCACGAAGCATGCAGAAGTTTGATTGCATAAAACAGGTACAGAAGTAACCACTGAAAGAAGAACAACACATTTTCAGTCAGTTCAACCCACTCATTAAACAATACAATTATATTCAGTGTATTACAAAAATGCCACTTAGAGTGAATCTTCCCTTTGGCACATTTCCTTGAGAATGAAAGAGGCAGTGGTTTGACAGTGGTGAAGAACGTTTTTTTTTTAATCAACAAAAGAAATCTCATGTGCARCCAGAGCCAATCTCACAATGTTGCAAAAGAAAAACACAAAATGTTGCAATAAACAGTCTTTCTTCCGAGAAGCTAAAATCTCCAARCATTTTTCTTGTTTTGCATTTATTTATTACAAATCACCGATAAGAAGCAATGATCATCAATCTAATTTTAAACACACAACTATCTAGTTTCAAATATACACAAGCCACAACATGCCTCCCCTCACAGACTAATGARCGACAGAGTACAAAGTGAGGGAGTGTTTTTGTGTCACTGACATTTATCTTTGCTACAAACAGGAGCCGCAGACGGGCTTTTAACTTGTTCACTTCAAACAGACGGGCGCTGACCTCTGTGACAAAACACACATGACCATGATATTCATCATGAAACTGGTGCAGAAACTCAGCTTCAGATGTTATTTTTTAGAACGTGCAGARATGAGTCCATCACTTTGACTTCTTGTGCAAAAATATCTGCAGTGTTTAAATTATTTTGTGATTAATACTGTTGAGAACCTCAGCTTTCACTCTTGTTTTTAGTGTTCTTTAAATGTAATTTAAAAAAAACATTTTTTTCTGGAGMAGCAGAACCACCTCAGAACATATCTGAGTTTCCTCTATGTTTCTCTACAGTGTTTTTCCTTTTCTTTAATTGTATCATTTTTGAGTCTGTGAAATAAAACTGATTTGACAATTTGACAAAAAGCTCCAGATTTGTTTGATTTGTCCAAAGGATAATCTCCCAGAAGCTTCATAGCTCATCATTAAGCATTTTGGCASAGTTTTTATTTATTTATTTATTAATTTTATTTTTGGTTGTCTCATTTWTGTGGGCGATATAAATAGAGCAGATAACCAGCAGCACAGAAGACTTAACTAATCTTTACTGCATCTCTTATAAAGCTGAGAGAGTCAATAATATAATTTCTGTTGTTTTAGCTTTGTATAAGTAATTAAAGGTCATTAGTCAAATATGTTTAAAGTGATAGAACTTCCTAGAAAAAAAACTTCTACCCACAATACATTTCTGACAGCTTTAATTTGTGTTCATAAATGCATATTGACAAGCGGTATGAGGAAATATTAGGAAGTTGGGTTTTTTCCTGTCAGTAAAATTAAATGTTGACAACAAAACACTGTTATTTGTGAAACGACTTTCCTCTAAAGCCCAAAAGTCTGACTCACATTGAGTTGTCTGTGACGTTACAGATGTGCTCCTTAGGCTTTCAAAGTCTTTAGTAATCAGAAGTCTCACGGTACGTGTTGAAGGTGTTGTTTCTAAAAGTGTCTTGAAGAATGTGGGTGGAGAACTTGTATTCCTAATATTTATGAACACCAGATTTTTCTGTAGCCTTTTTTAAAAACGTCTTTAGGCTGACACAATTTCTCGAGAAACACACCGATATTGGAAAATTAATAGCCATTACAAAACTTAATAAAACAGTCAAAGATATAGCTTTGGTGAAAAACGTATAGATATGGCATGTTTTGTATTTTACCCAAAGCTAAAAACAAAAAATCTACAGAAGCCGACAGCAGACAATCTCCGCTGATCATTTTTTAAAATGGATATATTATGTTGTTACCATCAAATAAAGAATTTTCTTGAAATAACACTTTAATTTCTAGATGGTTTTCTTGAGATAACGAGTTATGGTTTTCCTCTTGTGCATCATTCRGTAACCATRGACAGAGCCCGGTCCCCTCAGCTCGCCGATGGAAAAACATTAGCAGAACATGCGCACTTGGCTTCTGTAAAAATCACCCTTAAGTACGGTAATAGTAAAACTAGCATTCTTTGAAAAAATGTATTTCATCCAACACCTTGCATACAAAAGTTTTGAGCAAAGATATTCTGTGATTTGTTAGTGTTTGAAATATACAGCAGGTAAAATAAGTATTGAACATTTCACCATTTTTCTCAGTAAATATATTACTAGAGGTGCTAATG
>NW_013952799.1:479736-488254 GCF_001266775.1 Austrofundulus limnaeus
CATTAGCACCTCTAGTAATATATTTACTGAGAAAAATGTTGACGTGTTCAATACTTATTTTATCCGCTGTATGTTGGGAATGACTCTCTGCTACTACATCAAATTTTAGCTCATGGGGCAAATAAGGGATTATTGTTTTCTATTCTCTAATATCTGTCAAATCAGCTGAGTTCTAACCAAATTTGAATGTTAACCAGCTGTGGTGGCCATCTTGAAACAGTTTGTTTCCAAAGCTTTATCATTTGTAGACGTACAGAAAGGGATCGCTTTCTGAGAGTTTCGTTAAAATTGTCCGGTTGTTCATCAAATATTTTGCTAAAAGACACACAGAGAAAGGCTCTTACATGGCCGCCTGCCTTTCATATTAGCAGACAACAAAAAATACTTTATGGCAGTATTGGTTTACAAGTTTTATAACTCCCACACATAAAAAATACCCCAACAAAGATGGGAAAATATGATCAGATCGATGATTGTTTGGCTGTAGATAGCAGGTTAGAATCACCAGCTGGGGTTCAAAGAGCCACTTTGTCTTGTATTAACAGTTCAGAGAATGAGTAATTACTTTTTACAATCAATTATTCAAGCTCTATTTAATATAACAAGGTCAAATTAGTTGTTTGTGTGAAGTGACTATTATGCAACTGGAAAACACCTCAAACACAAAGCAGCCTTCAAACAGCCACCCATGTAAAGCCTAAGGTGGATAATAATCATTACTGAGTTTCTATTATAATAAGAGTAAATCTTCAGCATCATGGTGACATCTTACAAATGTTACTCAACCATTTAAAGTAAACTGGTTAATAAATGAACAATACAATGCTTGGAAGTGAACCTCGTGAACATAAATTTGCTTAATTATTATTAATCGTCTTGCTGTTATGAAGGCCTTTCAGTCGATGATGGCAAACAGAAATGATTTGGATGTTATCTAATGGATTCACACCCGTGCAAATGTCATAAGCATAAAAAAGTGACAAATTCCAACAGTGAAGATGATAACCTGTTACAATTAACCTACATCACTTTTATCATAATTTTTCATTATAATATTGTTTATTAATTCTTTGGTTGTTTTGTTTGTTTAGTTGTGAAGTATTTTTTCCATGGACTTATCAAAACGTTGACAAGAAGAAAGAAGTGTATAGTATTTTTATTTGAAGCAATTGCCAGTTTTAGATAAAATAAATAAATACCACCAACAGTAATCATGACTGAAAAAAAAAACTGCCTGGAGACTTTTAGAGTTGAATTTGTTGAAAAATAATTATTTTTGCCATTATTTTTTAGGCTATCTTGTGTGATCAGGAGGTGTAAATACTCTTGGTCAATTTTTCATTTATTCAAAAAACTATTCTTGTCCCAGTGCATGACGTTTCGTTTAAAACAACAAATCGGTGGAGCTGAAGAACAGAATCATTTTGTTGGTATCTTGTTTTATTGTGAAACTGGGAGGCACCTCGACCAACTCTTTTGTTCTGTGGCTAAAAACAAAACAAAAAAACTAAATGTTCTGGATAACAATGAAGGATGAGTCGAGATTATTATCACCCTGTAATAAATATTCTGTAAATGGGGCGTGTATTTGGTGCGTTGCCTTCAACATGCATCATGGGAAATCTAAAATAAATAATTCCTTTGTGAGACAACTTGTTGGTATCCAGATGATGATGATTCCATTCCTGAAGTGTTTCTTGACGCCAGCAGCTGCCAAGCAGTTCAACAAACATCTACGTCACTTCTTTCTGCAAAATGGAAAAAAAGAACTTWGACCTACAAATATCGCATGAAATTGTAGTAAAAACACTTATTTATTTACTTATTTATTTATTGAGGGAATCTGTACTTTCTTATACCAACTGATTACAGATTCAGTTAATTACACATAATAAATAAAGATTGTCTAAAACAGTCAGTAAATTTAATCAAATGTTCTCTTCGATGCTACTCCTATCAGGAACAATCATTGACCTTTTTAYAATTTTTTTTGATTATGAGAAAAAAGAAAAAGAAAAAAATGATTGTGCAAACACTTATATGGATTCATATGATAAATTGAAGCCACATCGAATTGCAATTAATGGTTGCTTTAATGGATTTGGTTGTCATATAATGTGGATGGAAGCATTTTATTACACTGACGTGACCTAAAAGTAATTGCGAACTACTTCATGAACCCAGTGACACACAGAGGCTGTCCACAGCAGGTCCGAGTCGACCCAGAAACAGAAAATGGATATGTYGTGTAATATTAKGACTTTTCTCTTGTAATACTATGACTTTACTCTCAAAATAACATGACTATGTTCTCATAAGATTAGTATTTTACCATTGTTTAACCAGGTAAATSTTAYTGAGACTGCAGATCTCTCTTTCAAGGGTGGCCTGGGCCTGAAAGCAATRTGTTGTGCATGTGAGGTGAAATAACCACGTCTTCTGGTTCTGYGGAACTGCTGCTGCTCAATGAAGAGAGAAACTCTGAAACAGGCTGGTTGAACAGCAAGAATCTTTATWTTGCAKTYCWGGAGATTACAGCCAAAAACCAAATTGTGGCCTCCAAGATGAATGATTCACCAAGTAAGAAAGATGAAGAACGAAGGCCAAGGGTGGGGGCGTASAAGGCTCTWTATAGGCTTCACAGTGTAGTTCAACAGATGTACCATAAATTTTGTCAYGGTATACCTTAAGCATTCCTTTCCCTAATATGGTAATGTGCCGAGCTCTGAAGCTGGAGAACCAAGAGACGTAACACATCTGTGCATTCCTGAGAAGAGGCCCCCACTCTTAGACACTACACATGTTTTTGGGGTGTGAGAGAAATTGGAGTAGAAAACCCACACAAGCACGAGGAGAACAGGCAAACTCTGCACAGAAAGACCCCAGGTCCGAACAGGGGATCAAACCCGGGACCTTCTTGCTGTGAGGCATCAGTGCTAACCACTGAGCTGCCGTGCTTTAATTWAAAAAAATCTCATAGTGTGGCCCTAATATGCAGTCTTACTAATACACATATCCAGTGTTGGTATTTTGCACCGTGATGTATTGTGGTCTAAATATATTCATGTTTTTTTTTAATTCACCAACAGTGTTTATGTTTCACCTGTATTCTGCAGTCATCAATCTGACACCCAGGGCCTGATTTATGCATGCACAGTCACTAAAAAGGTCTACGCAGGGAGACAACAGAGAGGAACAACTTCTTTTTTAAAAGAAGGAAACATTCAGCAAAACCTGCTACCCTCACAGGCTCCATAAACAGCATCATAACTAAGGGATAGCTCAGTAAACCCAACTACAGAAATGATCAAAAATAATCAGTTTGAGCCTAGTTTTAAATGGGATATTAGCCTAACAAACACAACTAGAAAAGAACATTGAACAACCTGATAACTTACATTTTCCCCTCTCTTTTTTTAAACTCTAGGAACCAAAAGTAAACCTACAATCTCATATGAAGTGCTGTAATGGGGAAACGTGAACCAATAAGATCTTTAATATCAGATGTGAAATTAAAAGTACTGTAATGACCTCTCCTAAATTTCATAAAAAGTCTACCGCAAATGAACTGATGAAGACCTGCTGCAGAGATTAAAAGTTTATAGGGAAACAAGACAACTTCTACAAGTTCAGCTAATCTCCATGTTTGTGTGGATGTCCTTTGGGGATGAAGGTCATGTTTGTATAAAGGCAGGGTCTTTTGTGAATCCTCATTTCAAGTCCGACTTGAAAAGCCAGCTCTTTGCTTTGATTCAAAACTCAATGTGATGCCCGAGGCACCAATTGAACACAACAATGCAATAATCCGTTTCGTTCCCTTCCTGTGTGTTTGCACAGAGGGACAAAAATACACCAAGAGTTTCTGATACATGTGGGTAACACTCAGTACATCTTTTAAAAAAANTTTTTTTTTAATTCACCAACAGTGTTTATGTTTCACCTGTATTCTGCAGTCATCAATCTGACACCCAGGGCCTGATTTATGCATGCACAGTCACTAAAAAGGTCTACGCAGGGAGACAACAGAGAGGAACAACTTCTTTTTTAAAAGAAGGAAACATTCAGCAAAACCTGCTACCCTCACAGGCTCCATAAACAGCATCATAACTAAGGGATAGCTCAGTAAACCCAACTACAGAAATGATCAAAAATAATCAGTTTGAGCCTAGTTTTAAATGGGATATTAGCCTAACAAACACAACTAGAAAAGAACATTGAACAACCTGATAACTTACATTTTCCCCTCTCTTTTTTTAAACTCTAGGAACCAAAAGTAAACCTACAATCTCATATGAAGTGCTGTAATGGGGAAACGTGAACCAATAAGATCTTTAATATCAGATGTGAAATTAAAAGTACTGTAATGACCTCTCCTAAATTTCATAAAAAGTCTACCGCAAATGAACTGATGAAGACCTGCTGCAGAGATTAAAAGTTTATAGGGAAACAAGACAACTTCTACAAGTTCAGCTAATCTCCATGTTTGTGTGGATGTCCTTTGGGGATGAAGGTCATGTTTGTATAAAGGCAGGGTCTTTTGTGAATCCTCATTTCAAGTCCGACTTGAAAAGCCAGCTCTTTGCTTTGATTCAAAACTCAATGTGATGCCCGAGGCACCAATTGAACACAACAATGCAATAATCCGTTTCGTTCCCTTCCTGTGTGTTTGCACAGAGGGACAAAAATACACCAAGAGTTTCTGATACATGTGGGTAACACTCAGTACATCTTTTAAAAAAAGAAAGAAAAGGGCTGTTTTTACACAAAAATGCACTTAAACTTACATTTTGTAGTCCCACATGAATATTTACCTAAAGCATAAGCCATAACTTGGATTTAAATAATTTGCAAGCAGTTGACATCTATTTGTTAACAATATATCACATGAGCCAACATAAAGTGCAATGTTTTATGTGTAGTTTTGTGAACCAATTATCCCAGCAGATTTATTGACATTCATAATAAATGCCCAGAATGAAGACAAAGAAAAACAATAAAATAAAAAAAGATAAACGCAAAGGTTTGGTAATGTCTTTCCAAAAAGTTGCACAAACACATGTGGAATCATTCAAAGGTAAATAACTCTATTGATTTTTATTCTGTTAAAGAACAGGTWATGTCTGTTCTTCCTGGTGACTTCTAAAATATGTGATTGCTTGATATTTAAATATTTAACTTGATGATAATTGGGTTGACAGGAATTGAGACGGTTTAAATCCTTGTAAAAAAAGAAAAACGACTGGAGGAACAGAGAATAGATGCCAAACATTAAAGGTTGTAGACATGAACGTTAAACACAATCTGAAACTTTAAACTTTTGTTTGTTTTGCATAAATCTTTACTGCAAACTGGAGTTTTCCTTCATTAGTTGAATGGTTTTAATTATGACCAGTAAGGTCTTGTTTGTTACTTCGCATGTATTTAGATTATGATAATGCATTCAAACCCTCACTACTTCACCTTCACAGATTCATCTGTTTGACACAAGCAAACACGAAGAATTTGAGAAGAATTTGACAAGAATTTTAAAATGCTCTGAAGCTCTAATCATGTTGTCACAATGGCGTTTAATCTTTCTAAAAACAGACCTGCAAAGCAAGAAAGCTTTTCTTTCTCCACCTGCATATCAAAAGTCACAGCCGTTCACATGTTACTGCCACAGAGCTTAAAGTCTTAGAGCTACAYGACACAAACACGTCCTGTCAAAGCAAAGAAACAAATCTGACTTCTGCTTTGGGTTGTGGGAAAACAAAAACAAAACAAGAGCTAACTCCGATAAAAATGAGGAAAAAAAAAGGCAGGATTGGGTGACAAATGCAATCAATAAATAATTTTATTTAAGGGTGATTAAAAACAGCATGGCATAATGTGAGTTTTTAAACAAAAAAAAAAAGTTGGTTTTGCTTTGGCAGATCGCCACGGCGAGCAGACGTCCTGATGCAGCCTGGGCTCAGCTCTGAACCACCACAACCTTGTTATGGATTTTAGAATGTTGTTTTAAGATATTATGTTTTCATTTATAACTCAGACTGACGTCACTGTTACGTGCTTTACGTCAGATACTGTACATTCCACTAAAGTGAAACACCCTCACACTGTCGCAGGCAGCAGGCTGTCTGCATGCCAGAATGAAAGTCAGACATCTGGAAGTATAAATAGCTGTTCTCTCAAAATTAAATACAAAATTAGAACCACTGTCTGTTCCCATTTAAATATAAATTACTAACAAAACTCTAAATTGGCCCAATTTCAGGACACCATTGAAGGATTGACCTAAAAATGTTTTTTTATTTAGTTTGGAGTACATAGATTGTTTTGTTTTATGAATTAAATAAATAAAATAAACACTAAAATAAAATTGAGATACTTTATTTTTTATTCGTTCATTCATTTCATATATTTTTTTTTGTACACAATAAAGAGAAAAACAATTACTACTAAAATACTTCATTCCTTTCACTGAATTTTGTAAGAGTAAATTAAAGCATCAGTGACTGGAAAACAGCACTTTTACTGTACAAAACCATCATTTTCATAAGACATAAGTGAAACAAAACTTTACATATAGAGTATATGCAAAATTTTGTGAATATAAAATACCAACCAATAACAATATTCTGTAATAAAAAAACAGTATAAAAACTTTGTATCATTATAATCGTTATATGAACCAAGACAGAAAACAGCTAAACATGACTTGCTTACCTAAAAGCGTGGAATGACATTAACAATTTTTTTGTAAGACTATAAGAACTACACCCTATTAAACCTTACTTATTCATTAATAAATGGTTAGTTAACATTGACAACATCATTAACTATTCATAACTATAAATTAATATAATTATCATTGCTTTACTTATAAAGTCTAATTATTACCAAAACCAACATACTCATTTTTTATTAATTCATTATTCATATAGAATAGTTAGTTCTTGAGTTATTAAACATGAATAAACAATAAGTATTTATGGGTAAATCATTAATAAATATGTTAATTTATAGCTTATAAAATATGAATCATTCTTGATGTTGAATTATGTTTACAAGGCTAACTAATCATTTATTAACATTAAAGTAAGGCTACAAAAGACAATTATTAAAAAGTGCTACCCAATTCTCTAATCTAAAGATAATGTTTATGCAATAAATTTTCACATTTAGTGCACAATAAAATCAATTTTAAACCACAAGAGACACTTAAGAGTTAGACAACTCTAGAGTGCAGTTTAGACCATGCAATTTTTTCCAAACAAAACACAATATTAAAAATAAAAACTATAACATATGATGCTGTAGCAGTTAACATATAAACTGATGTTTTTCATACTTTTTCATTTAGAAGGGAAAAAAATAAAATCTCAAACAMCACAAAAGCCTATGTTGTGACATTTTTTTCAAGCTCTACCACTAGAAAACAAACACAGTCAAAAAAAGTAAAACAAACATTTCGTCCTAAATTAAAAAATGGTTCAAGCAATCATAAGTCATGTTCTGACATCTGACAAGAAAACAAATGCAGCATAACCTGTTTAACTCAGGAAGCTCACAAAATAATAAAAAACTGAAGAACAAATTCAGATGGGACCACACCTAAAATAAAGCATTGTTCACATCGCTTATTACTCAGTCAGACGATTTAGACCTTTGTTATTACCTGATGTCACACAACCTGCACAGGGTAGATATAAAAGCTTCTGCCTGAAACCGGAGAACAGTAACAACAAACCAGCAAAAAGGGAAACAGACAACATCACATCTTCTCTCACTACAGGCAAATCAAGTATTCATTGCATAAAATATGTAAGTACTACTTTTTTATTATTTATTTCTGATTTTTTCTCTATTTTGTGACCAGTAAACACCTCTGTTTATCATGCTTTCTTTATATTATATAATTTACCTAAAATGTGTAATTTAAAAATATTTAGTAGTATAAAGTAGTAGTATCAAAAAAGCAAAAATTTATCAAAAGTTAAAGAAGACTTACACATTTGTATTGGAGAAATGAATGGACAGGTGCTTAAAATTTTACATAATTTAATGACCTGTCCATGGAGAAATTGATGCAAAAAAGAGGTGTAAATGAAAAAAGGACAAAAAGTTAAACAAACAAACAAACAAACAAACAAACAAACAAACAAACAAACAAACAAACAAACAAACAAAAAGGGGTTAGACGGTGAAAGTGAAACACCTGTCGTTTTAGTGTGGGAGGTTTCTTGGTTAATTGGACCAATGGTGGCCAATCTTAATTACACATTGCACCAGTAAGAGCAGAGTGTGAAGGTTCAGTTAACAGGGTAAGAGCACAGTTTGGCTCAAAATATTGCAATGCACACAACATTATGGGTGACATACCAGATTTCAAAAGAGGACAAATGGTTGGTGCACGTCTTGCTGGAGCATCTGTGACCAAGGCAGCAAGTCTTTGTGATGTATCAAGAGCCACGATATCCAGGGTAATGTCAGCATACCACCAAGGACAAACCACATCCAACAGGATTAACTGTGGATG
>NW_013952799.1:496191-498623 GCF_001266775.1 Austrofundulus limnaeus
AACAACCACGACAGCTGCAACAACAACCACAGCTACTCTGACAACAACGACAGCTGCTCCTACAACAACTACAGCAGCTACAACAACAACCATAGCTACTCTGACAAAAACGACAGCTGCTCCTACAACAACTACAGCAGCTACAACAACAACCATAGCTACTCTGACAAAAACAACAGCTGCTCCTACAACAACTACAGCAGCTGCAATGACAACCACAGCTGCCCCAAAAACAACCACGGCTGTACCAACTACCGCAGCTGAAACTACCACAACCACAGCTGCTCAAACAATAACATCTGCCCCAATAACAACCACAGCTGCTCCAACAACAACCACAGCTACACTGACAACAGTGACAGCTGCTCCTACAACAACCACAGCTGCCCCAAAAACAACCACGGCTGCACCAACTACCACAGCTGAAACTACCACAACCACAGCTGCTCCAAATACAAATACAGCTGCACCAACCACAACATCTGCGACAAAAACAACAGTTTTAGCCACAACAACAACTGCCCCAAAAACGACTGCAGCTGCCCCAACAACAACCACAGCTGCTCCAACAACAAACACAGCTGCTACAACAACAACCACAGCTACTCCAACAACCACAATAGCTGCCCAAACAACAACCACAGCTACTCTGACAACAACAGCAGCTCCTACAACAACAACGGCTCCAACAACAATAACAGCTTCTRAAACAACAACCACAGCTTCCCCAACAACAACCACAGCTGCTCCAACAACAACCACAGCTGTTTTTATAACAACCACTGCTGCACCAACAACCACTACAGCTGCCAAAACAACAACCACAGCTACTCTGACAACAACGACAGCTGCTCCTACAACAACTGCAGCAGCTGCATCGACAACCACAGCTGCCCCAACAACAACCATGGCTGCACCAACTACCACAGCTGAAACTACCACAACCACAGCTGCTCCAACAACAACATCTGCCCCAATAACAACCACAGCTGNACCACAGCTGAAAATACCAAAACCACAGCTGCTCCAACAACAATATCTACCCCAATAACAACCACAGCCGATTCTACAACAACTGCAGCTGCACAAGCAACAACCACAGCTACTCTGACAACAACAGCTGCTCCTACAACAACAGCTTCTACAACAAGCACAGGTGCTCAAACAACATCTGTCCCAACAACAACCACAACTGCTGCAAATATAAATACAGCTGCACCAACCACAACAACATCTGCAACAACAGGTTCAACAACAACAACCATAACTGCCCCAACAACTACTGCAGCTGCCCCAACAACAACCACAGCGGCTCCAACAACAAACACAGCTGCTYCACCAACAACCACAGCTACTCCAACAGCCACTATAGCTGCCCCAACAACAACCACAGCTACTCTGAGAACGACAGCAGCTCCTACAACAACCAATGCTGCTCCAACAACAAGCACAGCTGCTTCTACAACAACCACTGCTTCAACAACAACAGCTTCTAAAACAACAACCACAGCTGCCCCAACAACAACCACAGCTGCTCCAACAACAACCACAGCTACTCTGAMAACAACGACAGCTGCTGCTACAACAACCACAGCAGCTGCAACGACAACCACAGCTGCCCCAACAACAACCACGGCTGCACCAACTACCATAGCTGAAACTACCACAACCATAGCTGCTCCAAATACAAATACAGCTGCACCAACCACAACATCTGCCACAAAAACAACAGTTTTAGCCACAACAACAACTGCCCCAACAACGACTGCAGCTGCCCCAACAACAACGACAGCTGCACCAACTACCACAGCTGAAACTACCACAACCACAGCTGCTCAAACAACAACCACAGCTACTATGACAACAACGACAGCTGCTCCTACAACAATMACAGCAGCTGCAATGACAACCAACGCTGCCCCAACAACAGCCATGGCTGCAACAACTACCAYAGCTGAAAATACCACAACCACGACTACGACAGCTGCCCCTACAACAACAACAGCTTCTACAACAAGCACAGGTGCTCAAACAACCTCTGTCCCTACGACAACCACAACTGTTCCAAATATAAATACAGCTGCACCAATCACAACAACATCTGCGAAAACAGGTTCAACAACAACAGCGACAACTGCTCCAACAACCACTGCAGCTCTCCCAACAACAACCACAGCGGCTCCAACAACAAACACAGCTGCTCCAACAACAACAACAACAGCTACTCCAACAACCACTATAGCTGCCCCAACAACAACCACAGCTACTCTGATGACAGCAGCTCCTAGAACAACAACTGCACCAACAACAATAACAGCTTCTAAAACAACAACAACAGCTGTCCCAACAACCACAGCTGCTCCAACAACAACCATGGCTGCACCAACTACCACAGCTGAAAATACCAAAACCACAGCTGCTCCAACAACAAC
>NW_013952799.1:498633-514551 GCF_001266775.1 Austrofundulus limnaeus
AATAACAGCTTCTAAAACAACAACAACAGCTGTCCCAACAACCACAGCTGCTCCAACAACAACCACAGCTACTCTGACAACAATCACAGCTTCTCCAACAACAACCACAGCTGCTTCTACAACAACCACTGCTGCACCAACAACCACTACAGCTGCCACAACAACAACCACAGCAGCTCCTACAACAACAACTGCACAAACAACAATAGCAGCTTCTAAAACAACAACAACAGCTGTCCCAACAACCACAGCTTCTCTGACTACGACAGCTGCCCCTACAACAACAACAGCTTCTACAACAAGCACAGGTGCCCAAACAACCTCTGTCCCTACAACAACCACAACTGTTCAAACTATAAATACAGCTGCACCAATCACAACAACATCTGCGAAAAAAGGTTCAACAACAACAACCACAACTGCTCCAACAACCACTGCAGCTCTCCCAACAACAACCACAGCTACTTCTACAACAACCACTGCTGCACCAACAACCACTACAGCCGCCACATCAACAACCACATCAACTGCAAAGACAACCACAGCTGCCCCAACAACAACCATGGCTGCACCAACTACCACAGCTGAAACTACCACTACCACAGCTGCTCCAACAACAACATCTACCCCAATAACGACCACAGTTAATTCTAAAACAACTACAGCTGCACAAGCAACAACCACAGCTACTCTGACAATGACAGCTGCTCCTACAACAACAACAGCTTCTACAACAAGCACAGGTGCTCAAACAACATCTGTCGCAACAACAACCACAACTGCTCCAACAACCACTGCAACTGCCCCAACAACAACCGCAGCGGCTCCAACAACAAACACAGTTGCTCCAACAACAAACACAGCTACTCTGAACACGGAACCAGCTCCTACAACAACGTCTGCTCCAACAACAACAGCTACTAAAGCAACAACCACAGCTGCCCCAACAACAACCACAGCTGCCCCAACATCAACGACAGCTACTCTGACAACGACCACAGCTACTCTGACAACAACAACTGCTCCTACAAAAACCACAGCAGCTGCAATGACAAACAAAGCTGCCCCAACAACAACCACGGCAGCACCAACTACTACTGCTCAAACTACCACAACCACATCTTCTCCAACAACATCTGCCCCAATAACAACTTCAGCTGATAATACAATAACTACAGCTGCACTAGCAACAACCACAGCTTCTACAACAACCACAGGTGCTCAAACAACATCTGTCCCAACAACAACCACAACTGCTCCAAATACAAATACAACTGCACCAACCACAACAACATCTGCGACAACAACAACAGTTTCAACCACAACAACTGCCCCAACAACTACTGCAGCTACCCCAACAACAACCACAGATGCTCCAACATCAAACACAGCCTCTCCAAAAACAACCACAGCTACTCTGACAATGACAGCAGCTCGTACAACAACAACTGCTCCAACAACAACAGCTACTAAAACAACAATCACAGCTGCTCCAACATCAAACACAGCTGCTCCAACAACAACCACAGCTACTCTGACAATGACAGCAGCTCCTACAACAACAACTGCTCCAACAAGAACCACAGCAACTGCAACGACAACCACAGCTGCCCCAACAACAACTATGGCTGCCCCAACTACAACCACAGCTGCTCCAACAACAACTACAGCTGCACCAACAACAACAACATCTGCGACAACAATAACAGTTTCAACCAGAACAACCACATCTGCCCCAACAACCATTGCAGCTACTACAAAAACTACAGCTCCTCCAACAACAACCACAGCTACTACAACAACAAACACATCTACTCCAACAACCACTACAACTGCCACAACCACAGCTACACTGACAACAAGGACAGCTACTCCTACAACAACCACTGCTGCTACAACAACCACAACGGCTGCAATGTACACCACAGCTGCTCCAACAACAAACAAAGCTGCTCCAACAACAACCACAGCTGCTTCTACAACAACTACTGCTGCACCTACAACAACAACAGCTGCTACAATAACAACCACAKCTTCCACAACAACAACTTCTACCACGACAACCACAGCTGACTCAACAACAACCACGGCAGCACCAACTACCACCGCTGAAACTACCACAACCCCAGCTGCCCCAACAACAACCACAGCTGTTCCAACAACAACCACAGATATGCCTACAACCACTACAGCTGCCATAAAAACAACCACAGCTACTCTGACAASAACAACAGCTGCTCCTACAGCAACCACAGCAGCTGCAACAACAACAACAGCATCTACAAAAACAACAAGCACAGCTTCACCAACAACAAAATTTTTCCCAACAACGACCACAGCTGCTTCTACAACAACCACAGCTGCGGAAACAAGAACACCAACTACCATGGCTGAAACTACAACAAGCTTAGCTGCTTCAGCCACAACAGCTGCCCCAACAGCATCCACATCTTCCCCAGAAGCAAACACAGGTGCTCCTACAACAACCACAGTTGTTGCTACAACAACCACAGCTGCTTCAATGACAACATCTTCTACATCAACAACCACAGGAGCCCCAACAACAACTACAGTTCCTTCAAGAACAACAACAACTGCTCCTACAACAACCACAGTAGCTGCAACGATAACCAAAGCCACTCCAACAACAACCACAGCTGTTCTTACAACAACTACAGCTGCTTCTACAACAACCAAAGCAGGAACAACAACAAATACAGCTGATCCAACAACAACCTCAGCTGCTACAATAACAACCACAGTTGCACCAACAACAACTAYAGCTGCCCCTACCACAACCACAGCTGCACCAACTACAATGGCAGCTACTATGACAACAACAGCTGCTCCAACAACCACAGCTGCAACAACCACAACTACATCTTCTCCAACAACAACCACAGCTGTTCCAACAAACCAAGCTTCCCCAACAACTATTACAGCGGCCCCAACAAAAACCACAGCTGCTCCAACCTCAACAGCGCCTCCAACAACAACCACCCCTGCCCAAACAACATCTACATCTGCCTCAATCACAACCACTGCTGCTGAAACAACAACTGTCACAAGACAAACCACAGCTGCCAGAACAACAATTTCTACCACAACAACCACAGCTGTTCCAACAACAACCACTGCTGCCCCGACAACAATTACAGCTGCCCTGACCACAACCACAGCTGCACCCACTACCACGGCTGGAACTACAACAACTACAGCTGTACCAGCATCCATGGTTGTGAGCAAAACAACTACAGCTTCCCCAACAAAAACCACAGCTTCCCCTACTGCAACTACACCTGCACCAACTACCACAGCTAGAAATACAACAACCACCACTGAACCAGCATCCATGGCTGTGATGACAACAACTACAGCTGCCCCAACAACAACCAMAGCTTCCTCTATCACAACCACACCTGCATCCACTACCACAGTTGGAACTACAACAACCACAGCTTCAGCAGCATCCACAGTTGTGACCACAACAACTGCAGCTGCCACAACAATAACCAAAGCTGCTCCTACAGCAACCACAACAGCTGCAACAACAAACATAGCTGCTCCTACGACAACCAMAGCTGCTGAAACGACAACCACAGCTGCTTTTACAACAACCACGGCAGCTACAACAACAAATACAGCTGCTCCAACAACCTCAGCTGCTACAATAACAACCACAGTTGCACCAACAACAACTACAGCTGACCCTACCACAACCATACCTGCACCAACTACCACAGCTGCCACAACCACAACTACAGCTGGTCATACAACAACTACAGCTGCTTCTACAACAACAAAAGCAGGTACAACAATAATTACAGCTGCTCCATCAACAACCTCAGCTGCTACAATAACAACCACAGTTGCACCAACAACAACAAMTACAGCTGCCCCTACCACAACCACAGCTGCACCTACTACAATGGCAGCAACTACGGCAACAACAGTTGCTCCAACAACCACAGCTGCAGCAACCACTTCTACATCTTCTCCAACAACAACCACAGCTGTTCCAACAACCCAAGCTGCCCCAACCCCAACCACAGCTGCTCCAACAACAACCACAGCTACTCTGACAACAACGACAGCTGCTCATACAACAACTACAGCAGCTGCAACGACAACCACAGCTGCTACAACAACAACCAAAGCTGCTCCAACAACAATCACTGCTGCTCCAACAACAACCACACCTGCCCAAACAACTACATTTGAGTCAACCACAACAACAGCTGCCGAAACAACAACTGTCACAACAAAAACCACAACTGCCAGAACAACAACAATTTCTACCACAACAACCTCAGCTGTTCCAACAGCAACCACAACTGCACAAACAAAAAGTACATCCACCTCAACCACAACCACTGCTGCCCCCACTTCAACAGCTGGAACTACAACAACCACAGTTGTACCAGCTTCCACGGCTGTGACCACAACAACTACAGCTGCCACAACGATAACCACAGCTGTTCCTACAGCAACCACAGCAGCTGCAACAAAAACCACAGCCACTCCAACAACAACCATAGCTGCTCCTAAAACAACCACAGCTGCTTCTACAACAACCACAGCAGCTACAACAACAAATACAGCTGCTCCAACAACCTCAGCTTTTAAATTAACAACCACAGTTGCACCAACAACAACTACAGCTGCCCCTGCCACAACCACAGCTGCACCAACCACCACAGCTGCCCCCACAACAACTACAGCTGCAACAACAACAACCACAGCTCCCTCTACCACAACCACAGCTTCACCAACTACAATTTCTGCAACTACAACAACCACAGCTGTTCCAACAACAACATCTGCCCCAAAAACAACAACCACTGCTTCTCAGACCATAACCACAGCTGCACCAAAACCCATGACTGCAACTACAACAATCACAGCTGCTCCAACAACACAATTTGCCCCCTCAACAACAACCCGTACTGCTTCAACAACAAACAAATCTGCACAAACAACCACAGCTACAACTACAACAACCACGGCTACTTCAACAACATTTGCCCCAACAACAATAACCACAGCTACATCGACAACAATCACAGCTTCTCCAACCACAACCACAGCTGCTGCAACAACCACAGCTGCCCCAACAACTTTGGTTGGCACAACAACAACCAAAGCTGCCCCTACCACAACCATAGCTGTACCCACTACAACAACCTTAGCTTCTACAACAACCACGGCTGCTGCAACAACATTTGCCCCAACGACAACAACCACAGYTGCTGCAACAACAATGACAGCTACAAAAAGGACAACCACAGCTGCTCCAACAACAACTGCTGCCCCAAGTATAACTGCAGCTGCCACAACAACAACCACAGCTCTCTCTACCACAACCACAGCTTCACCAACTACCACGGCCAGAACTACAACAACAACTGCTACTCCAACAACAACATCCGCCCCAACAACAACAATCACAGCTGCTTCGACCACAAACAAAGCTACACCAACTACCACGGCTACCACTTCAACAACCAACGCTGCTCCAACAACAACATCTGCCCCTGCAACAGCAACCACAGCTGCCTTAACAACTACCACAGCTATCCCAACAACAACCACAGCAACCCCAACAACAACTGCAGCTACCCCTACCACAACCACAGCTGCACTCACTACCACGGCTGGAACTACAACAACCACGGCTGCTCCAACAACAACATTTGCACCAACAACAAAAATCACAGCTGCTTCAACCACAACCACAGCTGCTCCAACAACAGCAGCTGCCACAACAACAACAACACTTGCCATCATAACCACCACAGCAGCTCCAACAACTACTACAACTGTAGCTACAACAAAAGATGCACCAACAACATCCACGACTGCTACCACAACAACCACAGCCGGTCCAACAACAACCACAGCTTCCACATCAACAACCACAGCTGCTCCAACAACTACAGTGGCAACAAAAACTACAGCTACTTCGATTACCACCACAATTACAACCACATATGTCCCAGCTACAACCACATCTGCCCCGTCTACAACCACATCTACTACAACTACCACAGCTGCTCCAACAACTAGAGCTGCTACCACAACAAGAACCACAGCTGCCCCAACAAAAACCACATCTGTTCCTACAACAACCACTGCTGCCACAACAACAAYCACATCTGTTCCTACAACAACCTCCACTGCCACATCAACAACCTCATGTGCCCCAGCAACAGCCAGTGCTACCCCAATAACAACCACATCAGCTACAACACTTCATACCCCTACAACAAATTCTCCAACAACAACCACTGTTGTGTCAACAACAAACACATTTGCTCCAACTACACCCACAACTGCTTTACTTGTAACAACAGCTTCATCAAGTACAACACCTGTATCTACAAGAAGCACTGCTACAACTACAGCTTCTGGTATTACAACCACAACTGCCCCAACAACAACCACTTCTGCTTCAATAACTGCAGCAACTGCTTCAATATCAAGCACTGCTGCTTCAGAAACTACAACAGCTGCCCCGACTGTGAGCACTGCTGCTCAATCAATCAGCACAGTTCYTCTTACAACAACAGCAGCTTCAAAATCTACCACAATCTCTTCAACAACCACAACTGGCTCAGCTACAACTGTAGCAACTTTACCAAATTCTGCCCTTCCAACAACTTCAATGACAACTTCCACAATCTCAGTTGATACAGCAGCTACTTCAGCTCATMAAACAACCACCACATCTGTTTCAACAGAAACCACTGCTTCATCAACAAGCACAATTGTTCCATCTATCAATAGTACTACAACCACTGCTGGTACAACTTCCACCACTGGTACTACAACAACCACAGTTACTGGAACCTCGACTACAGTTAAAACCACTTCTACATCTCTTTCATTTACCTCAACTTCTTCAACAACACATTCCCCAACAACAACCACAACCACCACTGTCTCACCAACAACCACCGTTTCTACAACAACTGCTGCCAGCTCTGCAATTCATCACAAAACCAGCCTCTTTGTAGCAGTTTTGGTAGTTATTACAGCAGTTATTTTCAATTGAGAAATGAAGTAATAGTTTCTTAATTCACTGCTGTAAATACCATTGCAAATCTTTTGATTCTTAAATATTTATTAGTATTTATTATGTGTATTTTTTGACCTTGTGTAACGTCAGTTTTGTAAATTTGATGAAAAAATGAAAAAGCGTTAGATTTCTAACCACACGAAATTTATTTATTTTTTTGTTTATTATTTGTATGTGTGTGTGTGTGTRTGTGTGTGTGTGTAACAGCAAAGACAAAACTTTTACAGTTACTGAGTTTCTTTACACAGAACCATATAAAAACATGCATTACTATTTATATAATAAAACTATAGTTTGTATATGCTCTAAAACGATATGAAAACACAATTAGCTTTCTTTTCTGTAATATCAACATATTTAAAGTATACTAAACTATTGCTTTTTTATTTTTTATTTTTTCAGCACAAATACAAAGTTAGAGACTGGTTTGCTAGCTCTGTAACATTCCGTTGGATGGCCATGGAGGTCATATGTATTTATAAGAATAAAATCAAAACTTTAAAAAACCCTCTTGATTGACTGAGTTATTTTCTTTACATTTGAGGAAATGTTAGATTAAATCAAATTTGAGTTTGATACATCACTGATTATCATAGATTATACCACTATTATCCAAACTACAATTGTATATGAATAACAAGTCAGATTCAGTTTACTGTCATTCAGACAATCTACAGAATGAAAAATGTTTGGTGTGCACTATGATTTATATGCAATCATTAAAATGACTCATATTGACTTAATGTTATCTTGGATTTTTAGCATGTACAGTACTGTATATGGACATGGCTTTCTTATTGCCCTTGGACATGTGTCTTCTAGCTGCTCGTTGTGTTGCTGCGTCACCTTCTCTGAATGCAACATCATGGGTTCTCAGCAGGTAGAACACCTCAGCATTCAACTAGGGTTTCTGATTTGGTGGAATTATAGAGGTGGTCACATCCTCTAGTAGGACAGGCAATGTTCTGCCAAAAAATCAGTTGTCATTTTACAATTATGTGTTCCACAGTCTCCGAGCAGTGTTTGCTGATCACGGAGCAGCTTAGGCAATAACCTTTGTTTACTTAAATGCAAAGTTCCCCTCCTCTGGATTTCCTGCCAAGCAGGACAGCTACCACTCATCAAGCACAAAAACAGAATCTACAATGTTATTATTGAGCAGTGTCTCCATCAGGACAAAGATACTGCAGCTCTGCATCTCTTATTGACAGTCTCAGATGTAGCAGGTCCATTTTGTTATCCAGAACAGTGACTGTTGTTTAACTATGCTAGTTTTGCCCAACTCTACACTTTTCAAACATTAAATTAGTTAATAGAACTAAGGAAGCTGCTGCAATATTGTGCACCACCCTGACAGCCGAATAAATATTAAAGACACCCTAAAACCTCAGTTCTTCAGATTTTACAATGGCATTTGTAAAGCAGATTGTTAAAGCATCTTTAATAAAGGATCTTGTCAATTATCTATGATGCTTAGTATTGTGCTTGTGTATGTTGCTTTGTTTCCAGCAACAAGCACCCTGTCCTGCAGAGGGCACTGCTATGATGGCAAGATATAAATAATGAAAGGTTTCACAGTCAGACGAGACAGTAAATTTCAGTAGGTGCTCAGGACAACTGGAGGTCATATCTATACAAAGTTCAAACAAAATTAAGTTTATAAACATATTGTTACATTTTAACATACCCCTAAATCTTTAACATTTTTGTCTCTAATAATCCATTTGATCAATTGTATGTTTGGTGTTTTTTTTTCTGTGGGACTTGAAATTCTATTGGGTGATGCATTTTTCCTCATTAATGACTCACATGAAACTTTTAAAAAACACTTTATGATTAACTTATCTAATATTTGTCTACACAGTGACTTTTCTAGTGATGTAAAATTGTGATGGTTAAGATCAGTAAAGATATGGCAAATACAATTAACATTGATACAATGTGGGGCAGCATAATGGACCTCGTTTATTTGACTATCAAGACTTTTTAGCCAGTGATGACAAACAGGAATTAGGTTGGCGGGCTCTAGTAGCACAGATTGCCAAATTTCTTATGTTTTATACATTTTAAAACAAGAAGATTTTTTAAAAGTGTGACACAGCTAACAGTAAAGAAGCTCTAAAAGTAAGTTGTTGACCAGTGAAGGCACATTTACATCAGCTCTTAGATTAATGTGATTCAAAAAAATAAAGATATATTTATCTTGGACTGAAAATATAAATGTGTATTGTGGTATTTTCAATTTGTCATTGTTTTGTTCATGGGAGTAGATTTTCACCACCAATATGACTTAATTAAGTGTCTGGCATATTTTATGGTTGAGTTTATTGAAGTGAGTTATTTTTTCTCATCCTCTTTATTTTATAGACTATCTTTCAAAGACTGGCATACGTAGTTAATAAGCCTAAGTATTGGTCATGTTTTTATTTAATTATTTTATCCACAAAGCTATTATTGTCGTAGTAGAAATGAACGTGTTTAGATTTTGTGTTGCTTTGTTTGACAATGTTTTATTTCATTTTTAGTTTTTACACAGAGTTTATAGTTGTTTATTTGAAATGATTTAATATTTTTATCAATCAATCAATAAAGGATGGCTTTGTAATGTTTAATTGTTGTGTTTCTCCTGAGTGTTAGAATTGGTTTTAAAAAAACTTGAGCCGGTAAAATAGTGCCACACCTTGCACAYGTTTGAAGAGCATGACCTTTAATTTAATAAAACAAACAGGCAGAACTGAAGCTTAGCATAATTTTGATGGCATCTTTTTTATTGTGAAATTGGGAGGCACCCCAACCAACTCTTTTATTCTGTGGCTAAAAACAGAATACAAAATGTTCCGGACGACAATGAAGTATGAGTCGTGAAAATTGCCAACCAGTGTTAAATTAGTTGACAACCAGTAATAAACACCTATACACACCTCATCTGTTGATGGGGTGTGTATAGGTGTGTTACCTTCATCATGCAACATGAGTAATCTAAAATAAATAATTCCTCTGTAAGACAACTAATGCTGATTTGAATCCTGAGACTCTTGGCACCAGCAGCCAAGCAGTTACAAAACCCAGTAACAAGCCTTTCTGCACCCCCCCCCCCCACACACACACACACACACAACCAAACAATAAAAAAAATAAAAAAAAACTAAATTTGGAAACTGAAACAGTACCAGCGGTCATGGGAACTCTAGGACTTGTGAAGACAGGATGGGAGAAGATAAAAATTCACAAGATCTAGAAGACTACCCTCCTGGGAACAGCAAACATATGGAGGGTATTACCTCTAAAGTAACCCTTTAGCACCTTAGGACCATGGTTTGGTCCCAGCTCTAAAGGATGTAAATGGAAACAACCATATAAAGAAAATGTAATAATAATAATAATAATAATAATAATAATAATAATAATAATAATAATAATAATAATAATAATAATTGGTAGTTCAGACTAGATTCATTGAAAGGGCATGCCTGAAGCACCTCCTAGGGAGGTGTCGAGGAGACATCCTTGCCAAGGGTCTCATTTATAAAGGATTGCAAACAAAATTCAGATTAATAAAACCATGCGCTCGCACACCACAAAGCAATTTGCTGTTATAGATCACAGCTGTACCTCAAATTTTGTGCACAAGTTCCCGCCTCATGTTCTGCCCCCAACATTCAACCATAACTGGTCAATGCAAAGTACATCATGAATTTGACGGTGTATTTAAATGTGCTGATCAATGTTATTTCATGACAATGGCAACCGTGAGAAAAAGAGCAAAGAAACACAATTTCATAGAGGGAAAATTCAATGTGCTGGTGAGAAAAAATGTATAAATTTTGGGAGCCACAGTAGCCTTGTTACAAATTAAAGGAAATGCTATGAGTGGCAGAAYACCATTATTGTTAATTAAGAGAGTGGGACAGAGAGGACCATGGTGAAGGTGATGAAAAGTGGTCAGATTTTAGGGTGGAGGCAAAAAATGCAGCTGACTGACCGGCCACCGTCAGAGTCTGTCAGCCACAGGTGGAGGTAAGGGCACAACCGAACCGACACTTTTTGAAAGGAGGATGGTTTCTATATTTGGAGAGGAAAGCTTGTGTGGCCTTGTGTCAGAAAATGAGGGAGGCACTAATTTGGCTGAGACCACAGATGAGCCAGGTTTAATTTATTTAATTTATATTGTGTGAATAAGAGGTAAAAGGACATTCGGCTGACATGTTGTCTTCATGTTCTCAAGTCTCCTTGAGTTGGCAGGTGGTGAGGAGAGTCCAGGCGAGGGAACAATGGGTGCAAAGGATATGGCTGTCCCCACCGCCAGCACACCCAAACTGTATCGTGTGTCTGGAGGAGGACAGGTGACGATTGCTGTTCTGGAAAATCAGAAGGAAACGATTCATGAACGGAGAAAAATCAGATCGTCATTTAGCAGTTTGTGTGATGTCATGTCTGACATATCAAATTTGTTAAAAGAACTCATTAAAACGTGAATCTTATTGCTGTATCTCCTCCCTGACATATCCAAACATTGCCACTGGCATTTTAGGAGGCCGATGCACACTCTACACTTGAGCGCTCATGGGTGTGAACTGTATTAAACCACACTTCCTCTGTGCACACCTTGTTGTCACAATTTGCGTGTCAATATGTGGTACATATAATCCTGGTAATCATTCAGGGAGAAGAATGTGATGGTGAGATCATGTTGCATGAACTTTTATYAAAGAGCTGGCTTCAAAGTACTTTTRATTTGAAAGGTCCTTATGGCTCACCCGTGGAAGCATAAATAATACTACTGTTCTGAAAACTTATGGTAACGTTGATCTAAAATCCAAGTTGGATCATGGAGTGAAATTAAATATCTGAGAGAAATCATGATRCAGTGTTGCTTCAAACCCTCACGTCACCATCTGTTATCAGCTTTCCTTGTCTCCAAACAGGTTTATCCAAAATAAGCGTACGCATGGGTYAGAGTTGGTGTAAGGGACTGCACTTTTCCCGCCAAATTTGTGTTTGRCGAACCAGAAMCTTTKCATGGAAAGGGGCATATGCATGTTTCATGTTCTGTTTTGTGCGCATGCATGCTTTTTACAAATGGGACACCCCAGATGCCTGAACCACYTCAACTGGCTCCTCTGGAAAGAGCAATCCACTCCTCTCTGACTGAGGACCAAAGACTCGGATTTGGAGGTTATTATCCTCATCCCAGCTGCTTCACACTTAGCTRCAAACCGCTTCCATGAGAGCTGAAGATCATGGTWCGATGGCGCCAACAGGACCCCATCAACTGTAAATAGCAATTAAGCATTCAAGGATGAATTCTCATTTATGTAAAACCCACAGAATTCTTTAGACAGGATAATTGTTTGGGYTTAAGCCTTGCAGGAATTTAGAAAAAAATATATAGCATTTTTGGGATTAAGAAGAATTACTAAGTCTACCAGATTCTCATGTCATTTTGTAACAATGCATGTGTTAGAGATGTTCATCAGCCTGCATCAATTAAAAAAGTTTATAATCAGACTACCACTGGGTCCAAGCTCAACCAGCTGTCTGCATATTCAGAGATATGCAAAACAGGTTCAATCACTGGACTTGGTTGGCAAATTGGCATTTACCCAAAGGTAGCTGCAGAGGCCACTTGTTCAGTCTGGTCTGTGGGCTGCAGATGACAGGTAACCCTGTTGCTGACTTCTCCCTTAAAGCCGTAAAGGTAAGTTCACCAATTTTTGTAGGAAAATTTTCTCTTTCGTATTCAGCTAAGTTTGTCGTCTAACAAAAATGTCCTGAATAAACTCAGGAATTATCCAGGTCAGAACAAACTTTAAACAAACCATCCAAGACAGTTAATTTTGGGTGCTGAAACAGAGTCTTATTCATGTTACAGCTTCTGTCCCAAATAAACTGATGAGAACCTGCTGCTGAGATGGACAGTTCACCATAAGCCAAGTGATTCCCACAGTCATTGTGTGGATTTACTTTGGGATGAAGGTCGTGTTTGTACAAAGGTAGCATCTTTTATGAATTCTCAGCCAGACTTGAAAAGCCAGCTCTTTGCTTTTATTCAAAATTCGATGCAATGCCCGAGGCTATTATTGAAAAGAACAATGTGATAATTGTTTTCGGTCTTTCCTGTGTGTTTGCACAGTGGGATAAAAATCCACCATGAGTTTCTGATACATTCAAGTAACACAGTCAGTACATTGTTGTAACCAAAACCACAGGGCTGTATTTTAAATAAAGATACAGACTTCGATGCTGATGATTATCTATCAAAATACAAGTCACAATTGAAATTYAAATCATTTTCAATAAGCTGATAAGTGCAAAAAATAGTGTCTGAGCATATTATCAGTTTATCATATTAACTCCCTGCTAATCAAAGTTAAATGTTTCATTTATAACATTATAAAACATTTCTAATAGATTGATTGGCATTTACAATAAATTCTGAGAGTGAACACAAAGAACAAAGACACACCCAAAGGCTTGGGAACTTCCTGCCAACAAGTTGCTCAAACATAAGAGTTGTTTGCTAGTAAACAACTCTTGAGTGCACTTGTACTGTTAAAGGTCAACTCATGCCTGTTCTTCCTTAGCTTGGCCCTTGCCTTCCTACGCTGTTCCGCTCAATTMTAGTTTCCCTTCACTGCTCCRTCTGGGAGTTCTCCCATAGACAAGGATTTCGCTGGTAGATTTTTAGCCGGGCCAATCAGAGAACAGAAGGCAGAGTTTTGAATGGCATCAATTTTATGTGCAGTGTCTGCTAGTTAGTTTAGCATATGGCAGTGGAGGAAGTGAATAAAGCCAGTCCGTGTCGATAAGGCTTTCAAATTAAATTAAATTTGTCTGACAAAGCAGCAGCTCTCATTTACAGCCGTCTCTTTCGGCTCGGTATATTTCTCCTCTCAGTAGGGTTGTTTACAGCACATGCGATTTCCGGTTAGCTTCTTAGCTTAGCCTCCGTCACAGCGACATACACACACACACACTTCAGAAGAGGCAGCACCTCCTGCAAGAATGACTTCTCAGTAGCAGAGAGTCCAGACCCTCCGTCCGAAGCAAAGGGAAGGACAAGGGTCTGGTTTTAACCAGGCTAGTTCTTCCTGGTCATTTCCTGAAAAATACAATAGAACAAAATTTTAATATTTAACTTACTAATGATTTGGTTGACTTTGAAACTTTGGTCTGTGTGAAAACCAAAATGAACCGAGAAAGAAAATAAAAGGAAAAATAAATGCAGGATTGAGTAGCAAGAAGTAGTAAGTAAGTAGTAGTAAGTAAGTAGTAAGACTCAACCCACAGAAAACCACACAGTTGGGTGAACTCATTTTTTAAATCATTTTAAATTTTTTCAGCATTTTATACTATGGTAAAAAAAAATCAAATTAATTTGAAGATTGGGAAGAAGTTGTTTTTTTCTTCTGCCTGCTCCTGTCTGCTGGGGCTGCCAAAAAGAGTAAAGTCACATGAATATTTTGGTGCTTGTTTCGTGGCAGACGCCCTTCCTGACACAACKTGAACTCAGACAAACAGCCTCAGCTTTACAAAGCTTTAGCACTGTCACTTCACCGCACCCTCAATATGAATATTGGAATGCTGTGTTTTCAGTTGTGACTCAGATTGATAAACAATGGAGGCGTCTTGATGTCACAGATCAGTGAAAGCATTCCATTAAAGTGAGACATCATCACACAGTCAGCAGCAGCACGCTGTCTTCACGCCATGATATATTCTATTGGGGAGTATAAATAACAGTTTTACCACAAAATAAACAAATAAATAAATAAATAATCACTGTCTGGTTATATAAAATTATGCAATACTAACAATAACATYATGTCTCTAGATAGTTTGATCTGTTTTCAGAACTTTATGTAAAGTAAATAAAGAAAAACGGTTAAAGTAAGGGTGTGTCGTATTCTGGGCTAACTGTTGTATTGTATTATTTAAAAAAAATCAAATATCAAGGCAAATACAGCAGCTGGTCAGCAACACATTTACTGTATGAATGTTAAAAGCAACATTTCTATTAGTGAGACAATCTGCAGCCCTTAGGTCATGACTTCTGTTACATGGTGCCATGAGATGACTTTTTGTTAAGAATTTGTGGTATAAATAAATTGCATTGATGTAAATGACCTTTTTCCCCTTTCTAAATATTAAACCACTCAAAATATTTTTGTTCCTTTTGCATTACATTTGAGGTGTAGCTAACTTTATCAGAAATGACTGTACAAACTTAGAAACATTGTTCAAATACGAGATGTTAAATACTTTATTTTCTTTGTTTCCAATTTAATCTTTGAAACAAGACCAAATGCTAATAAGTTAAACATTTAGAGAGGACTATTGTTCAATTTAAAGTAACATTATCAGGTTTGTCAGCAATAGAATTGAGGATGCAGACAGTCACACAAACAAAGCAAACAGTTTGTTAATAAAGGAGGGGCTGATGAGAATATTGAAGGCAGCTGGGCTGATTGGRGAGTGACAACAGGYAAGGGTGGCTGATTGACTGGTAAAAGACAGAGGGAGGAAATACTGCACCAATTTTGTTTTCCTGCTTCCAAAAAACAAGAAGAAGCAGAGGGAGGAAGTGAAACAGAGGAAAAACTGAGGAACAGAAACTCAGGTGATAATAAACAAGGGAACAAAAAGAGTAATTAAAACACAAAAAACAACCTAAAAGACAGAATATGAAACACACTAGCTACTTGTTAGGTTACACCATTACAGCTACTGTTTGCATTTTAGTTTCTTGACTGTGTACTAAGAGAATTTTGGCCTTTTTTAAGTAAGTAAGTAAGTAAGTAAGTAAGTAAGTAAGTAAGTAAGTAAGTAAGTAAGTAAGT
>NW_013952799.1:515551-518962 GCF_001266775.1 Austrofundulus limnaeus
AAGTAAGTAAGTAAGTAAGTAAGTAAGTAAGTAAGTAAGGAAAAGTTTATTTATATAGCACCTTTCACAGACATGGTCACAAAGAGCTTTACAAAGGTGCAAAACTATACAGAAAAAATAAAACAATAAAACATCAACAACATCATAAAAATTGTTAAAAGGCTTTATAAAAAGGAAAGTTTTAAGTTTGCTATTAAAAGCAACCACGGAATCAAGTACACTTATTGAGAGCGGAAGATCATTCCAGAGCCTTGGAGCAGTGACCTGGAAGGAGYGATCACCTCTAGACYTRAMGTGAGTGAAGGAGACCATTAGAAGATTCTGAKCTGATGACCTCAGCCCTCGAGAGAGTAAATACAGACACAACAGGGCTTTAATGTAYAAGGGAGCCTGACCATGGAGAGCTTTAAACGTTAGCACCAGGGTTTTAAACTTAAAATGAAAAACCACTGGGAGCCAATGGATTGATTTTAAAATCGGGGTAATATAAACCCAATTTCCCCCAATTCCTTCTTTGACATTTGGTATACAAAAATTTAGGAATATAAACTCCCAACCAATAACAGAATTATGCAAACATTTTTTAAACATTTRAAAAGATTGTAAAAAACTTTGTAAAATTTTGACTCTCATCTGAACCAAAGCATAGAAAAAAAAAATCACTGACTTATGTCCTGATTGTAGAAATTTGCATGGACATTTTGAATTCGGACAATGTTGATGCATTTATATTTAGYGTACATTTAGTGCACAATAACAGTCAAATTAAAATAACTTACCTGAGAGTTAGGCAACTTTATTTGTTTTACTAGAAATGTCAGTTTTCTTATCACGTCATACTATGTTTTAGACAAAATTCATTAATTTATACTGTAAGACATAAAAATGTTACGTAATGGTAATGCAATGGATCTATCAACTGTTGGACATGTTTTCATTTTACAGAGGAGAATAATGGAATCTTAAATTCTGCAAAGAGATTGATTGAATGACATTCTTTTTCGAGCTCCACCACAAGAAAACATGCACAGTCAGACAYGCACAATAACAAATATAAAACAAATATTTGGTCCCAAATATAAAAGGAACAAAACCATACGTCATCCCCTGACATCTAACAAGAAAATGTATGCAGCTCAACTTGAACACAGAAGGCTCACAAATAATAAAAGGCCATAGAAAAAAAATCAAAGAGGTGGCCACTGGCCACACCTAAAATATAGCATTGTTCACATTGCATATTACTCAGACAATTTACATTTTTGCTAAATCCTTATGTCGAAGAACCTGCTCAGGGTGGATATAAAAGCTTCGCCTGAAACTTGAGAACAGTAACAACGAGCAAAGAGGAAAACAGGGAGAGTCATATTTTTTTGTCACTGCTGAGAAATCGGGTATTTATTGTACAAAATCAGTAAGTACTGCTTTTTTAATGTATTTATTACAAGTAGTTATTCTGAATGTTTCTCAATGACAAGAAAATACAGCTTTTACAGTTGCAGTATACAATTTATCATGCCTTAACTCTTATGTATGGGGCGGCTGTGGTAGAGTGGTTAGAGAGTTGTCCTGTAACTGATGGGTTGCTGGCTTAATCCCCAAGTCCAGCTATCTTAGTCATTGTGTTCTTGGGCAAGACACTTCAACCGCCTTGTTTACTAATGGTGGCCCAGGACGGCAGTCCCGTCTCTGTCAGTGTGCACCAGTGCAGCTGTGGCTTTATTGTTTACCATCATCTGCGTGTGAATGCAGGCAATTGTAAAGCATCTTTGGGGGTGTCAAAAAGCACTAAATAAAACAAATGAATTATTATTACCTAAAAGGTTTATTTTTAATTTCATTCTGTAGAATAATAACATAAAATAAAATAAAAAAAAACAGACATTGATCGAACATTATTAAAAATACTTACATATTGTGTTGGGTAAGCAAATGGACAGGTGCTTAAAAATTCATGTAAATTGTCATTCATGTAAACTTGTGTATTCATGGTAAAAATTTAAATAATTTAGAAGGGTTGGGTAGCTTGAATTAACAACAGTTAGAAAAAAAATAATCATATTAAAAAACTCTATTTTGGTTATTTGGCAGTGGCCCCACTTTGAATCTAAGTAATTTATTATTGATAAAAAATAAAATACTGTAAAAAACGTAACAGGAACATAAAATAAAAAAGTAAATAAATAAATAAGGAGCAGCAGTGGCAGTGGCTGAGTTGTTAGGGGAGTAATCCTGTAACCGGGGAGTTGCTGGTTGATCCAGTGTTCCAGTCTCAGTTGTGTCCTTGGGCAAGACACTTCATCTGACTTGCCTACTAGTGGTGGCAGAAAGTATGAATATTTATTCACATACAGCTCTGGGAAAAAAATAAGAGACCACTGCGCAGTTTCCCTGTATTTGGTTAAAAGTGCAGGGATATTACCTACGTCTTCTCATAACCAAAGTTATGAGGAAAAGCACGAGTTCTTCTGTTTAAGAAATAAACACCTTCTCTGTGGAAATGAGAGAAATCACACAATGAGTGAATGCGCTCAGTAATTTAAGTTTATCTAAAATAAATGATATTTATTTACAGAATAAAATAAATTACAAATGCACAGCTTATTGTGGACAATCAAATTTCTTATAAAAGTTGAAATCAACAACAGTTAACACGTCAGAGTTAATTATCATTATTTTGACAACTTTATCAGGAACAACAAACGTCAGGCTTAAGGTCTTAAATAAACCATTGTTTGTGACACTTTTTCTTAAGGTTTTGGCAGGGTGTGAGCAAAGATTGGTTTTCCTGAGGAGGAAAAATCAGCACCACTTCGTAAGGAACAAAGATGCATGGTGACTGTCTGTGTGAGGCTTGTCCAGGGATAGTATACTAAAACGGAGAGGTTACTAATGGATGTGGCCATGAGTTTTAGTGTTAGTAACAGGTGGACTTGAAATTTAGTCTAGGAAATTGCAGTCGTCTGGTAAACACAGCACATACTTAGGAAAAACAAGGTCAGGCTGTGCCGTTCTCAGTTTTTACAGGATTAATTCTAAATAAAAAGGAACTAGGTTTTCAATTAAATAAAATGTGAATTGTTTAAACCAAAATGAAATATAAGATATGTGTTTAAGACTTAAGCACACATACCCATATATAGTTCATAGTAAAACATAATGAGCTAAACCATATGTGTTTTAGTTAAAATGAAAAATAAAACAGAAAAAACACATAATCACCGTACTGTCAAATAACAGTTGATTAAAACACTTATTTGCATAAACAAATAAAGAAACACTGGAACAATATTCTTTTTCTGTTTTTCTTTTTCTAAATTATAATGCCGCGTGCGGGCTCTTAGGTGGTCTGTGGTGGCGGTCATGGGTTGCTGACCCGGTGGCCTGACTGTGCTGGGGTGGGTTCGGGGT
>NW_013952799.1:519962-521036 GCF_001266775.1 Austrofundulus limnaeus
TAAAATAAAATAAAATGTCTCTTTTGAGTGAAGTCTTCAGAGATCAGGGTCAAAGACAGGTGGAATGGTTCATTCCACCTCGAGGTAACCACTACAAAAGCATTCCATCAGAAATTGATTTTTGAACTCTTCCCGAGTTAAAACATCAGTATTTTTGTAGTATTGTTTCTAAATGAGTGTGAACTTGTTTTCTGTGCATTATTTGAGGTCTGAAAGTATTGCATCTTTGTCATCATTTTGACCATTTCTCATTTTCTGCAAATGAATGCAAAAATTTTTTGCTTGAAGTTTTGGAGACATGTCAATAGTTCATAGAACAAAATAACCATGTACATTTTACTCAAACATATTCCTATAATGAGTAAAATCATAGAAACTGATCATATTAAATTGGCCCCTTAACTTTTCAGATTTGTATTTTGACTGTAATTTTAACTATATCCTGCTGTGTTTGTCTACTGTACAGCACTTTGGTTGGGCTTGTGCTGTTTAAAGTGCTTTATAAAATTGGTGTGTTATGGTATGGTATGGTATGGTATGGTATGGTATGGTATAGTATACAGTATGATAAACTTCAGTAATAGTGTTGCATATGCAATGTAAATTAACTAACACAAATATTAAGCGTATATTCACAACTTCAGGAATACCTCTTCAATATCAAAGTAAAAATATTCAATAATGAAAAAAAAACATCATGTAAAATAAGTGATGTATAAAATATCTGCTAGCACTGGCCTAATTCATTTTTTATATCTGTTTAAAAAAGAAGAATCAGGGAATWGATTTCTGTTTTATATGTTATTAAAGTATATAAAATGAATAAATTAGAAAAAGAGAAATGAGAGCTTACAAACTGAGTGATTGAGCAAACAGAAAAAGAGTGAAAACGACAAAAAATACTTCAGCAAGTGAGATATCAAGTTAAATGTTTTGTGAAAACAAATGTTCTTAAACAGAGAAACTTTAATGAAGTGAAAAAGCGGCAGCGTTTGTAATTACATTTAGTAAAAATGTCATGAGGGATTATCCAGAATTTTTAAATTTAGTTATTCCATTATCTCTCTGAAAAAG
>NW_013952799.1:522036-522356 GCF_001266775.1 Austrofundulus limnaeus
CCATCAACAACCACAGCTGCTGCAACAACAACCACAGCTGCTCCAACAACAACCACAGCTGCGTCATCAACAACCACAGCTGCACCAACAACATCCACAGCTGCTCCAACAACATCCACAGCTGCTCCAACAACAAGCACACCTGTTCCAACAACAACCACTTCTGCTCTTACGACAACCACAGCTGCTCCTAAGACAACCACAGCTTCTCCAACAACCACAACAGCTGTTACTACAACAAGCACAGCTACTCCAATAACCACAGCTGCTGCAACAACAACCACAGCTGCTCCAACAACATCCACAGCTGCTCCAACAAC
>NW_013952800.1:0-1271 GCF_001266775.1 Austrofundulus limnaeus
TTCTGAAAAGCCCCGCCCTCTTCCACCTCATGTCAGGCAGACCAGTATTTACCCAGCATTCCTTGCTGAGAAATCTTGCAGAAATTACGTGTTTGCATGTTTATGACCATTAAATGAGTTCATGAGAGTAAAAATGAGTTGTTCTGGTTGTTTTCTTGTTCAGTTTGATCAAGTTGTTCAACTTTAAGTTATGTTATTGGTCAAAAATCAACACCATAATTGAGAGGTATGTCCTGGTGTGTGAAGGGTGACTCCATTATACTTTTGTACTACCTAATAAGCAGTGTTACTGCAACACTACAAAAAAGTTTGATAATTACTCTGAGTGTTAAATTTACACTCTCAGTTTGATGGTGTATTGATACTGTGGTGTATTTTCATGTACTGTCTCTTTAAGAACTGTGGACGCGTTTCAGAGCGGACGCGCGCCCTTTGGGCAGAGTCCAGCTTAACATCACGCTGTTAGGACTCCTCTTCCATCTCTCTCGCTGAATAAACATGTCCAAAGCTGAAGATATCGTCTTTTTTCCAGTCCTGTGTTAGCTGAAGAGTTTCTTTAACAGTCAAAAAGGTTCCAGCAAGCAGACGATGACAAGACGCTCTCTGATTTTCATCAACCCAGAGGAGCAGCAAGCAGCAGCCACCAGACGAGGGGAGACGAAGAGGATCCAGCGGGGAACATCCAGCTCGCTGACAGCCTCAGATGAACTGAAAAGAACTCAACAAAATGGCGTCACGAACCAGGCCTGCTCAGCCTTAAGGTTAATATCAGATTAACGGGGGTCTTTAACGTTCGTAATTACTTCTGTTTTATTTGATTAATGCCTTAAGAGGCTCAGTGCGGTTCATTTCAGTGAGGTTTGTCGGTGGATCACGGCGTTTGGGCTCCATGTAATGTCTGGATTTTCTGTCTGTTTTGTTTTTCGTGTGTTCAAACCTTGCTAAGCTATTTCTTATTTTTTTTAATGACGTGTTCCCGCCACAGAGATTGTGTGTTCTCTGGAGGTTTATGAGTTAAAATACGCGTATAATTGAAGAAAAAGTGTATGGGATGCATCCCTTGTGTAGTGTATGTTAGCTGCTAATCCGTGGTTATAGAAACGGGTAGGCCGAAGAGAAGTCTTTTGTCACCTGGTAGCTGCTGGAATGTGCGGTTGTGCGGAGCCGTTCAGCCTAGTTTCTTTTGTTATCTTGCCTGGATAAGAGTAATGGTTACAGTTTCTTTTAAGGCCTAAAGTTCTGTGTAATCCCGATGAAACAGGCCAGTGGAG
>NW_013952800.1:2337-5124 GCF_001266775.1 Austrofundulus limnaeus
TTTTTTTTTATTTAGCTCTGATGAAGGGCTATCCATCAGGCTCACCAATGAGTGCCCCCCACCCCTTATAGACCCCCACCCAAAACAACAAATTTGTTTAGGTGACTTCTGAGTTATGGTTCATTTGGCCTTTGCGTATGTGTGGGGATCATTATCACTATGTGGTATCTAATTATATATTTATATTTAACCATAAAATGATTAACCTTTAAATGGCTTTTTTACTGTTTGGCCTACTGTACTGAATTCATATAATGGACCTGAGAAATTTTTTAAACATTTTATTCAAAAAAATATTTGTACAACTCAGAATGCAATTATAAACAGTAAATATCATAAATGTATATTCACATTTACCTAATTAACATGATTCACACTCTCTCGTGCTCTCACAGCTCTCTTTTTGAGTCATGCCCATGGCAAGTGTTTATCATCATGCCACTCACCTGTGTTTTATTGTATTTAAACCATGTCATGCCACACTCTCATCGCCAGATTTTCTACCAGCGTAGCCTAGTAGATTCTCCAGCACACTTGTCTCATGCCTCAGATTGATCATGTTACCTCGACCTCCTCTTTGGACCATGGACCTTCCCCACTTGCCTTACCCTTGTKTGGAACCTCTTTGCCTTTGAACCAACGGATATTGACCCTCGCTCTCGCCACCAGATCACAAGTTAAGTCTCTTCCCCATGATTTGTCTGCCATCTTGGTTTCAATGTTTATGACCCACATCTGCTCTCTGGACAATGGATTCACCTTGCTCAATATTTGTTACATTGATGTCATCACTCACYGACGTCCCAAGCTCGCTAACACATTGACTTGGATTTTCTCCCTGACTCAGCCATCTGTCATAATGTTGGTGGCTGTTTTTTGGTCCTGTATTTCATTCCAAGTTCAGCCATTAACTATCATTTCCTCTGCCTAAAGGAAATTCCCGCTTCCAGTCCCATGACGACTCAGACAAGCTTCAACAGTTTCTCCCTCAATWAAAGTTTAAATTGATTTTTGTGGTTTGGCTGTATCTCAGAACTAAAAGCCTGTATCTTAACACCAATAAAAAGTTGCATACATTATCCACATAGAAATACCAATATTTTCTCAAGTGTTTGTTTACTTTTTGGAAAAAAAATATGAGGTGTCATAATAAAATGCTACAAAACATTTGACATTTAAAAAAACAATTATGGGCACAGTTCCACTCATTTGCTATATCTATAAAAGGGGAACTAACTTATTTCTTAAGTGGTTTAGCACAGTGTTTTTCAACCCTGGTCCTCAAGGCATACTGCCCTGCATGTTTTAGAAGTTTTCCTGCTTAAACACACAACATCTACAGCCAGCCACAGACGAGGAGGAATGGTAAGAGGTGAAGAGTGGACCTGTGGGGCAGAAGTTAGAGGAAGAACATAAAAACAGGTAGAAAAAGGTTAATCATCATTTCAGGAAAGCCTAAAATCACAAAAATAGGCAGTGAGCAGCTGCAGCATAGCTCATTGGGCAGGAGAGGTGGTGGCTTGGTGTGTGGAAGCATGCTGCTGGTGCCAGACAGTTCAGGCTGGAGTGGCGGGTGCCTGGAGGTGAGTCGTCATGTGGACGCTGCTAGTGGGAGACCGCGTTAGACTGGAGAGGTGAGGTCCGGAAACCAGTTTGACGTGGGGAAGTTGCTGGAGACGGCCAGGCCACTGTGGGTTGCAGAGGTGGGGGCCTTGGTGTGTGCAAGAACTTCTGATGACGGGTGAGGTCTTGGTGTGTGGTAATGGCCTCAAAGAAGATGAAAAAGGATTAATCTACAGATTTTACTGAGAGAACAACCTGCTGGAGCAGCACCAGAGAGCAGCCTGCAGACGAGGTTCCACATCGACGAGCAGTAAAAACACCAAAGTGCTGACCTCATCCCACTGAGCTCTACAGTTCTCCGGCTGGAATATCATCTGTATTTATTGGTCCTGAAAGGCCATCGTGGCTTGGACTACCAGCTAGCAGCTAACATCGCCATCGAGGGCCACCGCGACTTGGACTACCAGCTAGCGGCTAACATCGCCATCGAGGGCCACCGCGACTTGGACTACCAGCTAGCGGCTAACATCGCCTTCGAGGTCCACCGCGACTTAGACTGTGGCGGCTAACATCGTCGATCTCGCCTCGCTGACAGGTCGGTCCACCAGTCAGCGGTTCTCCAGTGCTATCGGCTAGCCCCAGGAGCTGCAACTGCTAGACGTGTGCAGCAGGCCTGCCTGTGGAGTTAAGGACACCGGGGACGTTGGAGTGGGGACCTGTTGTTGGCCTGGTTGTCATCGAACCAGGCCTGGGTGAGTCATGCCGAGACGCGGCCAGGGAAGAGGGTCAGTTTCAGCAGATAATAACTCAGACAATATGGAAGAAATTACAAAGTCACTGGACTTTATGAGTGCAGAACTGACAAGATTGGCATCTCTGCAAGAACTTCTTATTGGTCTCGTGGAGGAAGTGAAACGTTTGAAAGTTGCAATAACTGACAGAGACAGAAAAATAGCTGAACTGGAACATAAAGTGGATGATTTGGAACAATACATTAGACGAGATGATTTGATAATCACTGGACTTGAAGTTAAACACTGGACCTACGCTAAAGTAGCAGCAAATGAAATCACCACAGAAGATGCACCCCAAGAAGAACTATTAACACTGGAGCAACAAGTTGTGACCTTCTTGCAAGGCAGGGGTATTGACCAGTGGTGGACAGTAACAAAGTACTTTTACTTTATTACTGTAATTAAGTACATTTTTTGAGTATCTTTACTT
>NW_013952800.1:5134-6953 GCF_001266775.1 Austrofundulus limnaeus
TTCTTCTTATAAGTGTAAAAAATAAAATCAAAGACAAAGAAAAAACAATAGAAAAGTTTTTTTTTTCACCAGGGTTACCTCTACACATAGCTCTTACCTTTGTGGGTGAAAGCTGTTTTTCCTTGTGATTCATGGGCTAACCTGAGCGAGAAAAACCCGTTAGCAAGATCGATGCAGGATTTGTATTTTTTGACTCAGTGTTTTCAATGCTCCTTGGGGATTGATGAGACTGGCTCGGTTTGCGACAGTTCAGCCTTGAAATTGATCACTGGCCTCCAGGGGGAACCCTGCCAATTCAGGTTTCTTCACATCCTGAATAGGGCTATTGGTGAGGGGATTTGGCTCTTCTCTGATGATTCCTAGTGCATGCAGTTCTTTCACAATTTTGTCCATTTCTGCCACTGCTTCTGGGTGGAGAGGGTACTGGTTTACAGGCGGGTGTACCCCTCCTACGATATGGTGGCAAAATCTAGTTCCCAAGTCCCCGCAGTCATTGTTGAAGCGAGCAACTCTGCATGATTCAATTATTTGTTTTAATTTAAATATTCCTTCTGGAGACAAATCACTTTCATCCAACTTTTGTTTTGTTACTTCAGGGACATCCACTGGTTTATACCACATTGTGGTGGCTGAGGGGCTTATTTTTATTGATCGTGATTTCAATATCTCCAATCTTTTCCACTTTGATTTCTTAGCTTTTTTGGGGTTATGCAGACTCTCCAAGTCTTTGACTGTTACCAAATTATTTGGTCCTTTTAGCCATATTACATTTCTCTAAATTCGCTATGGCATTTCCTCAATTGTTCCATTTCTTCAATTGTTCCACTAAAAATCCGCTGTTCCGGTTTTTCTTTTCATGAAATGCAATTGGCCGCAAGCCATGTTTGTCACAAAGGTAACCAATCACATGCGTAGCTTATAGCCTACGTCACACTCGTTAACTCTCGGTAGCGGAGCGCGCGCTCCMATCACTTTACTTTCATTTCAAGCATAACCTCACAAAAGAAGAAGAAGAAGATGCAATGGAGACCACTGAGGAAACGCAAGGAGAGAAACCAGCACACCCATGGCCATATCTCAGTTCAATGTTCGAGGTTTTAGCACACCCATGGCCATATCTCAGTTCAATGTTCGAGGTTTTAGCACACCCATGGCCATATCTCAGTTCAATGTTCGAGGTTGTAGGACTTAAAAATAATACGTTTCAGTTCAAATGTCTTCTCTGTTTACCACGGGTGAAGTACCTTTCAGYATTCCATAACTCACCATCTAACCTGAGAAAGCACATTGAGTTAAGTCAGCAAATTTTTTTCTCACTAGTTTAAACGCTTTAAATGAAGTTGACTTTGGTTAGGGTGGTTGTGGTTTAATGCTGTGAGAGATGATTGAAAAATAGCCGACCATTGTGTGCTAACTGCTAGCTTAGAGCACCGTGTGGGTGCCCCTTGGGGCTCTGCGCTCGGGATTCCTCTCGGGCCCCTGGGCTCTGGTCTTCCCTATGTCTGCCTCGTGTCTTGGGGGTTGGATCTCCGGTCCTCCACAGTCACTATTAAATATTCCATTGGAGAAATCTTGTATATACACGCATGTTCACAACGGCTAACAGACAGGTGTTCTGATCCGGGGGGTTCAGACTGGTCACTGAGTGTGTGTAAGAAAATGATATGCTGGCTAGCAAGCCTCACACGGCCAGCACCATAAATATGTAGGGTAATTTAAGTTTAGAATTCTGAACTAGATAATTTGTGGATATAATTAAATACATCATATTTACATATGCTATATTTAATTATATCTTTACCTCGGAGCACCACATTTC
>NW_013952800.1:8908-10818 GCF_001266775.1 Austrofundulus limnaeus
TCGTTTTCAACTGGTGACAAAAATAAATAAAAAGAAAATGTAATTTGTACTTTTACTTTGTACTTAAGTACTTTAAAATGCATGTACTTCTGAATACTTAAGTATTTTCAAAAGTAAGTACTTCAGTACTTTTACTTAAGTAGATTTTTGACTGAGTAACTTTTACTTGTAGTGGAGTAGATTTGAACCTGAGTATCAATACTTTTACTCAAGTACTAGAGTTGAGTACTTTGCCCACCACTGGGTTCCACCCACGTGACGGGATGACGTCATTACATACGGCTATGTGACGATGTAATACGTTCAAAATCGAAAGGCTCTTTTGAACGGCTCTATGAAACAAACGGCTCCCCAAGATCCGGATCCCTTCAAAGAGCCATTTATCCCATCTCTAGTTTATATACATTATTATTATTATTTATTTATATACATTATATTATACTCTAGTGTATATATATATTGTATTATACACACTAGAGTATAAAAACTTTTTCTTCTGTAAGTTCTTATTTGATTTCATTGGTGGTTGGCAGATTAAGTGAATTACTGCCACCATTAGACTGGAAGGTGCTCGCTGGACACACAGTCCTTGGGACAGGTACATGAAGTGAAACATCCAGCATACTTGTTTCCCTGCTCTAACACACCTGGTTTGTGTTAATGGGTAATTAATAATTCAATCACTGAATCGCTGGAGCAGGGAAAAAAGCAAAACATGCGGATATGACCCTCAAGGACCAGGGGCCTCATGTATAAATGTGTGTGCATAAAACATGCATGGCACAATACTTTACGCACAACTCGGTATATTTAAAACTGAGTATGGAGCAAAAGTTTGTGTAAATTTATGCAAATGTTTTATCTGCCGTGAGAATGTGCGGATAGCCACGCAAAGTTTTGCGGTCAACTGTTTTAACCCACTAAGTCTTGGCTTAAATGCACAGAAATATGACTCCATTCCAGTGGGGACTGATCAATAGAGGGCGCTAGAGCACCACCCCTCCACTATTTTTTGGGATAAAAAAATATAAAAATAAAATAACAAAGTAAAGTTTGAGAAAAAAAAATGTATTAGTTTTTAGATATGCCAGATAAATCTTGTGTAGTTATTGATATAGCTCTTCATGGAGAACAATCTGCAGGACACCTTCAGATACTGTGACTCTGCTGAAGATTCTCATCACATCTCTGACCACAGCTGAATCTGAGAGGAGCTTCTCAACACTGAAGAGAATGCAGACTTTCCTCAGGTACAACATCACATCTCACTGCACTGACCATGCTCTATAGAGAAGAATCTGGTGAAAACATCCCTGACTTTAACCAGAGTCATGAAGACATTTTCTTTTCAAGTACAGAAGGGCAAAATTTATGTACAAACAATTTAAACACTACATTTGTTTAAATACACTGGAGTGTTACAACTTAGTACGTTTGCTTGCTCTATGTTGGAGGTGTAGCCCCCCAAGAAAAATCCACCAGCTGTCACTGCTCCATTCTGTTTTCTGAATGTAAAAGAGCCTCTTAACACAATGTTAGTTTGTGTTAATAGTTTGACCTATTATGATTTAAACCTGAATAATGAACATGAACCTCATATAAACTCAGACAAGAAAAAAGGCAGCCTAAAAATGATCAAAAACAATCTTGCTCCAGTGTAAAGTTTTTTTTTATACTTGTCACACAGATATATGTAAACACACATCAGTGAACGCACCCCTGCGAGATGCACACACAGCTGAGGAGGAAAAAAAAGTGTGAAGTGTCTAAAAGACTCATTTAACTTTGTCAGCTTAGCAATTCAGAACAGCTCCCCTGATTCCTCAGGTCCACAAGATGCAGACCATAGATACAGGTGCTGGTCATAAAATTAGAATATCATGAAAAAGTAGATTTATTTCAGTAATTCC
>NW_013952800.1:16576-18499 GCF_001266775.1 Austrofundulus limnaeus
GTTTGTTATTTTTAAGTTTAAATTTTTTTTCCAATTTCAAAATAAATTTTCATTTTCAAATCTCCATTTTTCATTTTCAACTTTTATTTTGAACAAACCTTATGACCCCAATTTAGCTCCATAGATGATGCTGGAACTTTTGTTTGGTGCCGTTCCAGTGAGATTTATGAAGAGGACTGACTGAAGAAAACAACCACATTTCCACAGTCCTTGATGATATGGGGCTACATGTCAGGCAAAGGCACTGGGGAGATGACTGTGCTTCATTCTTCTATCAATGCACAAGTTTACGTTGACATTTTGGACAGTTTTCTCATCCCTTCAATTGAACAGATGTTTGCAGGTGATGAAGTCATTTTCCAAGATGACAATGCAACGTGCCATTGGGCAGAAACAGTGAAGGCATTCATTGGAGAAAGACACATTCAAAGAGGTGCCAACCTGGAATTATCCCAAATCATAATGATTGTCTCGGAGCATTTGCGTCGCGCGGCGTACTTTCATTTTTGGCAGTTTGTGCGCATAATAAAAAATATATAGAATTTATATCTTTAAACTTCAAAGTATTCATACAAACCTACTTATTTCTAGATGGAGAGATTATAATTAACAAGTGATAAAACAGAGTTTATAAAATGAGTGCTTTATGAACATAACTTTGCTAAACAGTACATACATCTATCCTATTATTGGGTCTCCTTTATTCATTCACCCTTCTATAATCAGACTCAACAGCTGAAGATGAATTTGTAGTCACAGGGAATTCTTGTCACAATATTTAAACTGAATAAGGAGGAAACCATATTTGTCTTTTAAAAATAATAACAGATGAATAGTGTTTTCCATTACTGAGTCCGGCTCCTCTCGGCTCAGTTCGGGGTGGTAACGTCTTTTAAAAGTAGCTGCTGTATATATTGTCTGACTTTTATTTTGTGAAATAACGATACTATTGGCATTGCTGTTTGTTTTTCATTGAGTTAAATCCATAAAGAAAAAAAATCAACATATATGTACTCACACTCATAGACATAAAGTGTGCAGTAAGTGTAATTTCATTAGAAAATCATTTTGGTTTTGTTTTACTGCATTTATAAGCAACAGTTTGATGTAGCAAGGTATACATTAGTCTGTAAATAATAACCATACTCTGCTACAGCAAACCGTTCCTTATAAATGCAGTAAAACAAAACCAAAATCATTTTCTAATAAATGAAATTATACTTACTGCACACTTTATGCCTAGGAGTGTGAGTAAATATGTTGATGGTGGTGCAACTAAATACTAGTGATGTATTTTGAATGGTCTTTTATTTGTTTTTCATTATTCCATACTTTTTTTTTTCAGAATTGAGTGATTCCATATTTTTTCTCAGAATTGAGTGATTCCATATTTTTTCTCAGAATTGAGTGATTCCATATTTTTTCCCAGTGCTTGGTCTAAAAAAGTAAAGTTCACTGACTTCCACAATTTTTTTCTTGATTTCTTTTAGTGTTTCTTAAAGCCAAAACGTTGCCTTTTGAAATTACTTTAGTTTTGTGTGTCTGTGATCTAATTTTTTTTCTACAAAATTAAACAACTGAATGAACATCCTGGGAGGCGGGCGATTCCATAATTTTTGCCAGGGGTTGTACAATTATAAACTTACAGTAATTTGACTGTTTAACATTACAAAATGATCATAAAAATAGAGATATCAAGTTAAAATGGTGGAAAGAGGGCGGCACGGTGGCTCAGTTGGTAGAGCTGATGCCTCTCAGCAAGAAGGTCACCGGTTCAAATCCCGGTCTGGGGACCTTTCTGGGTAGAGTTTGCATGTTCTCTGCGTGGGTTCTCTCTGGGTACTCCGGCTTCCTCCCACAGACCAAAAGCATGACTGTTAGGTTAATTGATAACTCTAAATTGTCCCTAGGTGTGTGAGAGAG
>NW_013952800.1:20652-22006 GCF_001266775.1 Austrofundulus limnaeus
GTCTGTCTGTCTGTCTGTCTGTCTGTCTGTCTGTCTGTCTGTCTGTCTGTCTGTCTGTCTGTCTGTCGACAGAGAGCAGCCAGCACCTCTCTCCAAGGCTGAAGGTCAACAGACGATCATGCTAAGCTTGCTAACAGCTCCACCCTCTGACTAGAGAGTCGTTAACCAATATGCAAATTAGCCTGCAGTACCACTGCTCCACCCATATGAGCAGTAAAAACACGTTTTTAGACCAAATATTACAGATTTCAACAAAAACATCAAAATTAGCACAGAAACAGTACTATATAACATTTTAGACACATTCTAGACAGTTTATCAGCTAAAAAAAAGTTAATTTTGGGGTAACTTACTCTTTAAAGAAGTTTGTATACATGAAAATAAAAATGTTCTGATAACAGTGTACCTGCATTCTAGTGAAAGTTTGCATATGTTTCTGAGGGAGGGACAAACAGTCCACCCAGTGGATTCTAGCAAATGAGTAAATTTATTTTAGAGACTTATTTTAATGCTATCTATTGTGAAGGACATCATTTACCAAGTAAAACAGGTCAGTTTTTTCCAGTTCATGCTGTTTTTAATGTACACTTAAGAAAATAGAGCATAAAACTGCACCAAGAGAAATGTCTAATTCCATTATTGTGGCCAAGTTCAACAGTTCTGTGGAGTGATATGTGTGCATTTAACTTACCGTACATATATTTTTAGTATAAAAGCAAAGATTAGTTTACTTTCATTAAAATAACACAGCCTAACCTTGGTTAATAATTACCAGATTGTAGAACTATAAGCCTCACAACATTAGAGCTCACATTGATTACAAATATTTGTCAAAAATAAATATCAAAAGATACATGTTTGTCTACTTTAAGCACAAATAATTTGATTACATTAAAATTACAGCCATTTTTTTTAAAACCTCATATGACAAATAATAGAAAAAATAAAGTTAAACAGAGGAAAAGTTTGAGGAAAACATCTGATAAGACCTTAAAGAGATAATCTGGTCGTATCTGAACTGAGGTTCTGTCAGATAGTTACTAATGACAACTATTTGACAGAACAACACTTTAAAAATTGCCAAATTATTCCTTTAAACGAAAAGCTGAATTTTCTGTTCCTCACAAACTCCCAGTAATTATATGCAGATCAGACAGTGGGTCGACTGCAGCTACACTTTTGAAGGTAGGTTCCTCAGGGCAGTGTGCTCGGTTCACTTCAGCTTCAGCAGGTGAACATACCAATCCTTATTTTTCCAGCTGACCACATCCTCCCTGAAGTGTGACATGTTCAAACATGCTTTTTCTTCCTAGCAAAAGAGAAACCGGGGGGGGGGGGGGGGGGGGGGGAAGGT
>NW_013952800.1:23020-31023 GCF_001266775.1 Austrofundulus limnaeus
ACAGTATTTTTACAGTCTTTATTTTACAGTTAAAATATATGTTTATCAAATAAAGTCTAATGTTACAACTAATCAGGGATCCCTTTAAGAACCTCCTAATGTTTCGGACACTCCCACTTTAGTATGTTTTGACAACAATGCTTGGGCGCAGGAGGGCTCTGTGGGACAGCCTGGAGCTCAGAGGCAGACTGAGCTTCATGGGGTGCTTTATACCAGCAAACAGGCAGCTCCACATGGCTACCACTGGTGATTCAAGGATTTCTCACACATGGATGAATGAGTCACACACACAGCAACACTGGGTGTATTTTTGATCAGGTGTTTTTCCTCAAAATCAGGTTTTTTTTTGTTGCTACTGCTCAAAAAAGTGCTTCAAAATTTTGTTTTAAGATTATATTTCAGATAGTTCATTCAAATGATACATTGATAACACATTTATTCATTATATTTTGACAAAATGCAATTTGTGTTAATATTTTATTCAAAACACAATATTTGCCTATTTCTCCATATACCACTTTTGGACTTAATCCTTGTTTCGATGTGATGGGTCACATACTGTATATACATTTATATCACAATAAATGCACTGTTTGAATCCCCTTTGTTTGTTTCTGACTTCAGCTTCATTAATAATGTGTGAAGTGTTTGCTGTACCTCCCCCCTCCACTGGAAAGAACAGGGGTTGTCCTCATCAGCAGGTCTGAGATCTGTGAGGACAGTTTGGTCTTGGCTGCAGTCTGCTGCTGGACCCTGACTTCTGCTGCATCAGCCAGGTGCATCAGTGTTTTCCTCTCAGGGCTCTCCTCAAAGTTTTTACAGCCGATGCACTTACAAATGGATGAGCACATGATCTTGGCCTTCAGGTAAAATAAAAAAAAGGTAAAAACAGAAAGCAAACGCAGCATTGGTCAGAGGCCTGACTGACGGTGAGCTAACCTCGTAGCACTCGCAGTAGTTCTTCAGGCAGCCTGAACGTTTGCAGTTGCAGCCTTTGCTGTGCCGACGGTCCGACTCTCCTTCTTTGCCTTTACCGATCTTAGGTTTGAAGGCTTCTGGGTTTCTGTCCAAACAAGTCTGTAAAAAACACTCAGCTTAAATCGTGTCAGACAGAAAGCAGTCAGCTTAGTGCCATCACACAACCCACCTTGATGGCTTTGAGACGTTCTGTTTCATGGACCAGATTATTGAAGCAGTTATTGCAGTTACAGTTATTACAGAACTCTCCGTTTGCAAAGCAGTCACAGTATCTGAAAGAGGAACGAGTAACTTAGGAACGTTCAGCTTTTACAAATGCATAAAACAAAGAAAGATTTGTAAGATTGCTATAATTAGACTTTACATCAGATCATCTGAAAACTGTCCATTAAACATGTTTAAATGACTGATCAACAGAGATGTAAAACAAAGTAAACAGTTTTGTGAGAAAATCGTTCAATAATTGGAAAACAATAATTTAGCAGAAACCCAAGTTGGTCAAATGTCAGGTATGGTGTCCTGTGTGTTATTGGTGATCATTTCACATGTTGTATAATTTCTATCCGTTTCTCTCTTTACTGTTCTTATATTTCTCTTCTACTTTTTCTTTCTTACTATAGCATTATTAAAAAATAAATAAAAAAGCCACTGATGATGCAGAAATTAAGAAACTAACATTCAGTTTTGTTTTCTACTGAAGTGGCAAAAAAAAGAAACCCAAGCTGATTCTCTTTAAAAGTTTTATTCCCTTTATTCCCACAGACTCTGTCTCTCAATTCACTTTTGATACTTAAGTACAGTTAGAGTCAGATACTTTTAGATCTTTACACAATTAATATTCTTTGAGAAGATTTTAACTTTTATTAAAGTAATTTCATGGTAAGATACTTGATACTTTTACTCAAGTATAACTTTGTGGTATTTTATACATCACTGCTGATCATTAGCTACAAAGAAAGTATAAAAGTACACATTGATTAATACAGTTAAGTGCAATACTAAGAGTTCTACTTACAGTTTGAGACACTGTGATTTGGTGCAGTTACAGGGTTTTCTTGGTCTCGAGGTTGTTTCTGCAGCTGACACACTAGGAAACAACAATTCATGACATATTTGGATTAACTGGAAATAAACTGTAAAAAAACAGTTACTACAGGTTTGATATTAAGAGGGTCAATGAAATGAAATTTTAAAGGCCTGGCAGTTCTTATGGCTGTTAGTTCATCCACAGTTTTTGTATACAACAACGTAAACAAAAACACTTTTTTAAAGAGATATTTATTTTTGCTAAAATATTTTTTGTTTCTTCTGGCAGGTTTATAATCATCCTGGGTCACATACACTCACCAGCCACTTTATTAGGTACACCACGCTAGTAATGGGTTGGACCCCCTTTTGCCTTCAGAACTGCCTCAATTCTTCGTSGCATAGATTCAACAAGGTGCTGGAAGCATTCHTCAGAGATTTTGGTCCATATTGACATGATGGCATCACACAGTTGCCGCAGATTTGTCGGCTGCACATCCATGATGYGAATCTCCCGTTCCACCACATCCCAAAGATGCTCTATTGGATTGAGATCTGGTGACTGTGGAGGCCATTTGAGTACAGTGAACTCATTGTCATGTTCAAGAAACCAGTCTGAGATGATTCCAGCTTTATGACATGGCGCATTATCCTGCTGAAAGTAGCCATCAGATGTTGGGTACATTGTGGTCATAAAGGGATGGACATGGTCAGCAACAATACTCAGGTAGGCTGTGGCGTTGCAATGATGCTCAATTGGTACCAAGGGGCCCAAAGAGTGCCAAGAAAAGATTCCCCACACCATGACACCACCACCACCAGCCTGAACCGTTGATACAAGGCAGGATGGATCCATGCTTTCATGTTGTTGACGCCAAATTCTGACCCTACCATCCGAATGTCACAGCACAAATCGAGACTCATCGGACCAGGCAACGTTTTTCCAATCTTCTCTTGTCCAATTTCGATGAGCTTGTGCAAATTGTAGCCTCAGTTTCCTGTTCTTAGCTGAAAGGAGTGGCACCCGGTGTGGTCTTCTGCTGCTGAAGCCCATCTGCCTCAAAGTTCGACATGTTGTGTGTTCAGAGATGCTCTTCTGCCTACCTTGGTTGTAACGGGTGGTTATTTGAGTCACTGTTGCCTTTCTATCAGCTCGAACCAGTCTGCCCATTCTCCTCTGACCTCTGGCATCAACAAGGCATTTCCGCCCACAGGACTGCCGCTCACTGGATGTTTTTTCTTTTTCGGACCATTCTCTGTAAACCCTAGAGATGGTTGTGCGTGAAAATCCCAGTAGAGCAGCAGTTTCTGAAATACTCAGACCAGCCCTTCTGGCACCAACAACCATGCCACGTTCAAAGGCACTCAAATCACCTTTCTTCCCCATACTGATGCTCGGTTTGAACTGCAGGAGATTGTCTTGACCATGTCTACATGCCTAAATGCACTGAGTTGCCGCCATGTGATTGGCTGATTAGAAATGAAGTGTTAACGAGCAGTTGGACAGGTGTACCTAATAAAGTGGCCGGTGAGTGTATATGATGTTAAAGTGCACTTTGTGAATGTACAGGTATGTTCCCAGTGGGGATGACAACTCATTTCAGGATGTTTTTTCTTTTTCACATTTCTGATAGATTTGTTCATTTAGGATTTCAGCTGCTGCGTGGACACTTTCTTACACTACTCCTCCTTTTCTTTTTCTCTTCAGTCAAAGTTGGCTAAAGTAACAACAACAACAATAATAATAATAATTATAATAATAATAAACTTTATTTATATAGCACCTTCCAACAATGCCTTCCACTGACCAAATTGCTTCACAAGATAAAACAAATAAAAACAGGACACACTAAATAAGAATGAGTTAAAAACACAACCACAATAAAAGGCAGTGACGTCACTAGGCCTATTTTAGGGGGCTGGAGCCCCGGACTGAGCTGTCTTATGAAAGGGACTTTATTTTCTTAAACAGGAAAACACAATTTCACTGGTAAAGCTGTGTCATTTGATGCAAACTTGAACCCCTTTCTGTCCACAGTTAAAGAGTACAGGAAGCCAAATCATTCTGAACTGAGCAACTAAGTAATGTGTTGAGGTGTGTGTATATTAGAGATGCAAGTTATTTATTACTGAATTAATGTAAAGTTGATTGATCTTATCCATCGACTAACGTTTAATTGATAAGTGGCCATTTTCTTAAAAACCTGACATTTCTCTTGAATCAAGGGTTTTTCTTTGAGATTAAGGGTTAATTTTTTTACACGCTAAATTAAAAATAAAAGTACAGTATTATATTTTATAAAATTTATTGTGCCAGCTATATTAAACACTGACTGAATAAACAGAAAATTGTGGGTTTCTCACACATTATTAAACTTGGACATATTTATAAAATATAACAAAACAGGAATCGATAAGGTTGCTAGTCGGAATAAAAAGTAAAGAAAAAAATAGTAAAACACTTGATCCACTCCAAACAGAGAAATGTAAAACTAACCGTTAAAACATAGGGCAACATTTTTAGCTAAAGATTTACTCAAAAAAAAAAAAAAAAAAAAACCTAAATATAATAAAATATCCTTGAGAAGGGTGAGATAAAAATGAGTACTGGAACTATGTTAGTTATCCAGGCTGGGCTGCTCGGCACGATTTACTGTCAGTTAGTACCCATTTGATTGGTTCACTGGCCAGGTTACACCATACAGATGAGATTAACTTCACGTTAATTACTTTTAGTGACTGTAACGTTTTTGTTTTGTTCTTTCACACAGAGTTAAACTCTACAAGAAGAAGCTAACATTAGCTACAGTTAGCTTACCAGTCTCTGTCGTCCTGCTCTCTTGCCTTAAGAATCATATTGCTGGATGGTCCGGTACAGATTTCAGTACTTTTCCTTCCAGTTTGATGTAGTCCATTATTATTGTTGTGTCGCAAATAAAACTAAACAAGATTTGCCTGTTTAATTATGATGCTGCCCACATCAAGGCGACTAAGCTCAACAGTGTCGGGGTACAGTAAGGCCAGGCTGAGAGCAGTGGTGCCCTCTTCTGGATGGTGGCCAAACTGCACTGAAATAAGGCTTAAATGGATGTTTTCAACTAACTGAATGGGAGAAATTTTAATCTAATAAACCATTATTCGACAATTAAGTAAGCCGATTAATTGTTTGCATCCTTAGTGTATGTGTGTGTATGTATGTGAGCATGTGTGTAAAAGTGCATGTGTTTTTAGAAATCTTTAATTTCTGATAATACCTTTTTATTTTATCAATTTAAAATTCTATTTGTTTGTAGGGGTTGGTTCTGGGGGTAGGGAGGCTCACTGAGGTTAATATTTCTGGTAAAAAGAGTTGTTTGGTCTTTCAGAATTATTATTATTATTATTTTATTTTATTAATTCTTACCCATTGAGAGGCAGTTTGGCCTGAGATTGGACAGCACCAGATGGAGGGAAACTAGAGTTACTGGCAAGAGTCACAAATGGTGACTGCTGGATCTACAAAACAGGTGGTAAAAACAACAGAAACAGTTCAACACACATACAAAGAGTAGGTAAAATATGTCAGTAAAGTAAAACTGGACAGTACAACTAACCTGTGTGACATACTGAGCTGGCACAACTGTATAACCCACATTGCTGCCTCCAGGAGCTGGTGCCAAGACTGTGCCTGGTGGGAGGTTGGTGAAGCCCGGCTGGATCTGTGGGAGCGGCGTTGCAGGCATGATCAGGCGTTGTTGTGTCTGAGTGGTGGTGACTACTTGTGTTGCTGATGTCAGAGGCTTAGGTGCCACCTGCAGATAATACAAACAGTTTAACAAAGCTTTGAGTTAGCAGCAGTTACAACGTTCAAAAGTTACCTGCTTCACTGTCTGTGCTGAGACGACCGGGACAGACATCCTCACCGCTCCTGTACCGACTACTACAGGTTTACCTGAAAGACATTAAGCACATAAATCATGATCCAGGTGTAGATAAACAGCAGCTGTGTTTGGATTGGTTAGGAGAAAAAGCAGAAATTTATAGCTCACCAGTCTGAACTGAGCTGGTGTTGGGAACACTGGACTGTCCTGTGCTGCTAGCTGTGCTGGCTGTGACCAGGCGAACATAGTGAAACCTGCTTCCTGGCACTTGAATCTGTTGCACGTTTGGCTGGGCAGCCAGTGGGATGATGGTCTTGAACTGGGAACCACCAACTCCTGCCACTGGTACAGTCTGCACAGGCTTAATATTCTACAATGAATGAATGAATAAACATAGGCACAGTGAATATTTCACACATGGGTTAAAAGGAAATAAAAAATTCTGACTGAAATTATTTTAACAGTGAATCTCATAGGAAGCCTCAACCTCCCATGACAGTGCTCTCTCATGAAAAGGAGTTTGGACACGCAAGCAAAATTGAATACATCTGTTTGATAACAACGCTCTGAACTCTGAACTAAACAAAGTACAACGTTAGATTTTAGATACCAAAGTCTGGGGTAGCTTGGGAGCGAAGTATGGAAGAAGAGGTATGCTCACTCAGGATAGGAGCTGTAGACTGACTAGTGCTTAAAATGCAGACTCTGTTGCACATGGCCTGAGTAGCCTCACTGACATCAAAAAGACCCACCCTGTTCTGCTCTGATTGGATAAAAGTGTGGCTGTGGGGTTCATTAGATTTGTTGAAAGTAGCACCCGTTTAATCCTGCTTCATTGGACAGTCAGCCTGTTAACTGTCACTGTTAACAAAATAAACAAAAGATTTTAAGTAACAGTCAGTATGGTTTTAGAGCTAACAATTCAACATCATGGAGTTGATTGAACAGATAACTGCTGTTGATCAAAAACAGTACCGTGATAGTGTTTTTGTTGATTTAAAGAAAGCTTTTGACACAATCGATCCACAATTCTTTTTGAAAAGCTGAATAAATATGGTATTAGAGGACCAGCACTGCAGTGGGTAACTAGTTATTTGAAAAATAGGAAACAGTTTGTTCAAATAAATGACATAAGATTGGAACTCAGTAATATCACATGTGGAGTTCCTCAGGGTTCTATACTTGGACCAAAGCTGTTTATTTTGTATATAAATGATTTAGTAAATGTATCAGGGTTGTTTAAATGTGTTCTGTTTGCTGATGACACTACATTTTTTGTTTGGGTATGGACATTGAATGGATGTTGGAAAGCATACAAACAGAATTTGTAAAAATACAAACATAGTTCAAATGTAACAAATGGTCACTAAACTTGGATAAAACTAATTACATGATATTCAGTAATAAAAAGAAAACTACAGATTTTCCATTTAAAGTTGATGGTGTTGAGATTAGTAGAGTCAGTGAGATAAAGTTTTTGGGCATTATCATTGATGAAGGGCTGACATGGAGAGCTCATGTGAATTACTTAAGAACAAAAATAGCTAAATCTGTTGGAGTACTGTATAAAGTAAGGGAGTTATTTAATGGTAAAGTTCTGTTTATAGTGTATAATACAATAATTGTTCCATACTTGGTTGGTATACTGTGTTGAAGTCTGGGGTAAAGCATGTAAAACAATCACAAATCCTATTTTTATTTTACAGAAAAGAGCAGTAAGAATTATCACCAGAAAACATTACAGTCATCCTTCGAATATAATATTTTCTAAATTAAAATTATTACAATTTTATGAGTTGGTTGACCATAATATTTTGCAGCTTATGTATAAGGCTCATAAAAAATGTTGCCTTTAAACATCCAGTTATAGTACTTTGTTAAGAGAGAAAGTTCTTTTAATCTTAAAGGACTTGAGATGTTTGTGAAACCCAGAATTCGAACAAACTTGAAGGACTGATCTACTTCGGTTCAGGGAATAAGATTGTGGAATAATCATGAAAGTGATTATAAGAATGCTAGTTCAATGTGTTTGTTTAAGAGAAAGATAAAAATAAGTTTGTTAAAGAAATATGAAACTGTATAATGTATATCAAAAGTTGTTGTTTGAGAATGAATCGAATGTTTTTATTTTGTTTTTTG